>NC_139225.1:15245147-15282647 GCF_055691185.1 Crinia signifera | reverse complement strand
GGGGTGATCAGGAGGGGAGAGCGGGGTAGGTCCCCCCATAGACCGTGTGACAGGAGAGCAGGGCAGCGGGGAGCTGCAGGGCTGGCAGGTGAGTGAGAGAACACGGCATCTATCCCCCAGCACTACTGCAATGCTACCCACGCTGCGGCAGATGGGCAGTGGTGGGGTCCCTGCGGCGGATGGGAACTAGTTCCCATCTGCCGCAGGGACCCCACCACTGATTGTCCAGCCGCCGCAGGGACCCTGCGCTGCCCGAACCCCAGGGGCACGCTGCCCAGACTTTGCAGCCTGTCACCCACCCACCTGGAGTGTGGGGGCCCCTGATGTGTGGGGGCCCCGGGGCGACCGCCCCTTGGTGGATCCACCACTGGCCCTTATCTCCAGTGTAGGACAATCCTAAAGCCTCAGTGCCACGACATGGGACTGCTTCCAACGTTGTGGCCCTTTTCTATTCCGACATGACTGTGCCCCAGCGCACACAGCAAGGACTATAAGGACATGGTGTGGTGAGTTTGGGGAGGAAGAACGTGACCGGCCGCACAGAGCCCGGACCTCAGAACCATCCAGCACCTTTGGGATAAGCTGGAATGGAGATGGTGAGCCCCAGGCCTTCTCGCCCTACATCAGGGCCTGACCCCCTAAATACTCTACAGAACGGGTATAAAATCCCACAGAGACACCTCAACATCCTGTGGAAGCTTCCAAGGAGAGTGGGAGCGGTGATAGCTGTAAAAGGGGAACCACCCCGTGTGTATGTATCTGTATACAGGGTGATTACAGTCCCTGATGGTGTAACGGTCAGACGTCCCGGTACCTCTGTCCATAGAGGGTTATCCGTCCATGAAGAACGCTGTAACTCGCCAGCAACATCCTATACACATATCCTGAAGCAATGACATTACAAGGCAACAGGGACGCTCAGTGCTGCGACCAGTGATTGTGGGCACTTCACGCTGTGTAGGAGCCATGAGAACGCGGATCCTTTATTTAGCTTTAATGTTGTGTTATCGCCAAATGTTTCATTACGGAAATGGTGACACGGATTCATCTATGGTTGTGTACATGTTGTTATTGGTCTGTATATTATAGGAGTGATTGTACAGCCATACACCAGCTCATGGGTGTCCTATGGGAGGTAATACTAGCACCTGGCGCGCCCAGCGCATCCCAACAGTGCGCAGTGTTTGTCTGTTTCTCCTGTGGGTAAGAAAGTCCTCAGCGGCCAGTCATACTCTTCCCCAGCATATGGTTATGGGGCAGCAGCGCAGATTGATTATTTGAATAATATAAGCACATACTCAAATCTCCTCTGATCTCCTTTCCTCATGAGGATTAGAGTGATTTAACCTGTGCCATGGCGAAGATTAATATAAAGTAATTGTTTTGCCTTCCCTCGATCTTTGTATAAATATGATTGCTCCGGGATCTGTCACTAAGATTTATTATTAAGTAATGGCCTCTGACCGTCCAGCCACCCTTACTGCCCGTATTGTATTAGTGGTGGCCCTGTATGAATGTACATCTGGCATCTGTGTGTATGTATGTGTGTATATCTATTATATGGAGTGCAGCCGGGGGTGAGTTACTGTTTAATACAATAAGTTCTAGATCTGCACATATATATATATATATATAAAATCAGACACCCTTTTGTTCTTTGTCGTTGCCTTGTAGGCTGCAGATGACGTTATTGCCCTGCATGTGTTGATGAATAAGGGGGGACATTGCTCACCTGTCCGGCTGCAGAGGGGGCACAATGTGTCCCAGTTATTATGTAGAGCATTCTCTCGCCGCCACCTGGCGTTGGGAGGAGAGAAGGGAACCGCCACCAATCGCATCGCCTTAACCCATTTCTGTATTTACACCATCACTTGTCGCACCAGCATAGTAATGATAGTGTGACACTGATGTGTTTAGTGTGTGCTGCACCCCAATCTGCTCAGCTCCGTCCACTACAGCCATCGCATATTACAATTCCATGTGCACACACAAAGTACAGTAATGGCAGTCTGGGTGTAGTTATTACACACTGTGATTTACTGCACAATGGCACACATTGCTTTTATTGTTATTGAGAAATAGGTCCCCAGTGGGTTTTGGAGGAGAGAATATTATTGTATTGTCGCAGCGTATTGGGTTCGATGAAGCTGGAGGATGATGGGATCCAATTGACATCACTGTGATGTCGCACGTATGGGTATATATCCCATAGGCTGGGACAGCTGCGGTATACAAGTCACAGATTATATGCATGTGTATAGCTGCTGTCACATAGGCTTGCACAGCTGCGGTATACAAGTCACTGGCTGTACATATGTGTATAGCTGCTGTCACATAGGCATAGAAAGCTGCAGTATACAAGTCACAGGTGCTACGCATGTGTATAGCTCCTGTCACATAGGTTTGGACAGCTGCGGTATACAAGTCACTGGCTGTACGCATGTGTATAGCTGCTGTCACACAGGCTTGGACAGCTGCAGTAAACAAGTCACAGGCTGTACATATGTGTATAGCTTCTGTCACATAGGCTTAGAAAGCTGCAGTATACAAGTCACAGAATGTACGCATGTGTATTGCTGCTTTCACATAGGCTTAGAAAGCTGCAGTATACAAGTCACAGAATGTACATATGTGTACAGCTGCTGTCACACAGCCTTGGACAGCTGCAGTATACAAGTCACAGACTACGCATGTGTATAGCTGCTGTCACACAGCCTTGGACAGCTACAGTATACAAGTCACAGACTGTACGCATGGGTATAGCTGCTGTCACATAGGCTTGGACAGCTGCAGTATACAAGTCACAGGCTGTACATATGTGTATAGCTGCTGTCACATAGGCTTAGAAAGCTGCAGTATACAAGTCACAGAATGTACGCATGTGTATAGCTGCTGTCACATAGGCTTGGACAGCTGCAGTAAACAAGTCACAGGCTGTACATATGTGTATAACTGCTTTCACATAGGCTTAGAAAGCTGCAGTATACAAGTCACAGGTGCTACGCATGTGTGTAGCTCCTGTCACATAGGTTTGGACAGCTGCAGTATACAAGTCACAGGCTGTACGTATGTGTGTATAGCTCCTGTCACATAGGCTTGCACAGCTGCAGTATACAAGTCACAGGTTGTACATATGTGTATAGCTGCTCTCACATAGGTTTGCCCAGCTGCGGTATACAAGTCACATGCTGTACATATGTGTGTATAGCTCCTGTCACATAGGCTTGCCCAGCTGCGGTATACAAGTCACTGGCTGTACATATGTGTATAGCTGCTGTCACATAGGCTTGGACAGCTGCGGTATACAAGTCACAGGCTGTACATATGTGTGTAGCTGCTGTCACGATTTATCTGGTTTTTGTAATCTCACTATAAGACCTCTATTTGTTTATTCACAGGACACACAGAGTATCTGAAATTGGAATCCCAAAAGCCTTAAGGGGCAAGTCCTTGTCACCCAGGTGTAAAACTGCGTCTCCTTCGCCCATTGGTAAGACACGGATTTACCCTCTCTGAGCGAATCTTACAGAGCAGATTTACTAACACCAGTGGTCTGATGGGTGGCCTGAGGCCTCCAGCTGCGGTCCCCTGGTGTCGGTGGGCAGAAGACCATATCATCTGACGCACAATGGCACGGAGGAGATTCAGGGGCAGAGTTTCTGAGACGTATAAGAAAAGTTCTGGGCGGAGACAGGGAAGTGGCATAGCGCCTGCAGGGGGATGATTCGTGATGTTGGTGCCACCTTGTGCCATCCACGAGTGACTATTATTATCCTTATAATGTACAGTAGGGGCACGTAGTGGAAGCTGGACTCCTGTGCGAGTGCTGCGGGGACCAGCCTGGTAAAATGCACAACGAAGCCTATTGGGGATGCGGCTGCCAGCAGGAATGTAGAGATTACAGCGGGGTTCGGAGATATCTGCTGCAACCTCTCAGTCATACATTCGGGGTAGGCATCTGCGAATTACGGCTGCCATATGCGATGCTTTGATGGCACGGATGGGTAAGTGACATGGTGCCAGTGGGGCAAATGTGCTGTAACCCCCGGCAACCAGCCTCATCTGCTGTCATTTGCAGCACTCTAATCCCACCTACAGTCTGACTGCACCGGGCGCTGACCCAATGACACCTTCCGGGAGAAAAGGCGATGGAATACCGTACGTTCTCCCAATGCGTAATTCAGCATTATAGAGCATTTATGGGAGAAAGCTGCTAATTGCTGGCTGCGTTCATCCCCTTTATTAACTATAAAGCAATTTAGCAGCTGTCCGAGGTCGTTCCCGGCATTAGGGGTAAGGTCCCATTTATGGTAATCTGCGGCTTTCACCAGAGCGGGTTACAATATGATTTGTGCTGATTTGCTAAGTAGGGGCTGCCAGGCGGAGTAAGCTGATTACCAGCGGCTGGGACCGCAGCCCTAATCCTCCATTTATTCAGCTGGAATCATTGTAAATAAATTTAGCAAATTGTTAATAAAGAAGGAGTTTATCATCTGTTGTGTGCGTCGGCGGTATTACCCACGCTAGACGGCTAAGTGTAAGACACGCGGCTGCGGGGATACGATTCGCTATTGGCCGCTGTAAGATCGGAAGGAAGCCACAGAGACAAACACAAAGCCCAACTCGCCATTCAATGATATGCGCCTACTAGCCCACGGGGCAAGTATACTGCTGACACACGTGTCATCATTACATGGCAGACTATCCCGGGGTCCTTCACCTTCGACACAGACTGATACATACACATTGCACTTAATTACAGGGTTCATGCTGGTTTCTTGTAGGTTTGACCTGGTAATTGGTGCGATATGAAAGAGGTTACTGGGTCCAGCAAACCGGTGGCAATACGAACTGGTAAAAAAGAAAGGTTCTTACCGGTTCGTTGCAGTTTAGCTTTGCAGTGTGAATGGGTTAATCGAGTGGAGAGACCCCTTTCCCGTTCACACTATGGAAGAGGCAGTGCTTGGAGCAGCGCCAGCTCTAAGCGCTGCTTCCTCCCCCGCCCCCAATAATGCTTTGCCACGCCCCCACATATTATCAGCGAACTGACAATATTGCCATTTCGCTGAAGCGATCTGAACAGCGCAAAATGCAGGGTCGCACCAGGACTAAACCATTTCAAAGTCCCGGTGCGACCCTGCATTTTGCGATGTGAAAGCGGTATGAGAGTTATATAGTGGGAGGAGCAGGGTCCCCAGCAGCACAGATTATATCAGGAGATGTGGGATGTGTCAGTGAGGACAGGGCTGCATGTGACAGGGGCAGTGACATGATGTGAGGAGGAGAATGGGGGCAGCAGGAAGCCACAGACTGAGAGTTATATAGTGGGAGGAGCAGGGTCCCCAGCAGCACAGAGTATATCAGGGGATGAGGGATGTGTCAGTGAGGACAGGGCTTCATGTGATATTGATACCAGTAGATTGTGAATGTTGCTGAACACACCTCATCTGTTTCTCCTGCAGACAAGAAGGGGAATCGTGTTCCGCCATTATTGGGGGACTCCACCTCACCCACCAGTTACTTGCACCAGACGCGGATGGATATATCAGGCATAGTGAAGGTAGTTATTGTGGTTACATAGTACACCTCCAGTATATCTGTATGAATGATCAGATATAACCATCTGTAATAACTCAGATTAAACAGCAAGAGAAGGACATGGTCGCACTGAGGCAGAAAGCAGAGTTGGAGACTCTGGAGGCACAGAGATGTTTGGAGGAAATGTTGGGGCTTAGAAGCCAGCAGGTACGCCCATGAAGCACGTCTGTCATCTCCCACAGCGATGATGTAACAGGGGACATTGCTGGAGGATCAGTGTAACACCACGGGCAGCCGTGCCGGTGGCATTTAAATGACGCGCAAAGCTGCGAATTTCACAGCTTTGCGTGTCAACTAGAATAAACTCCACTGTCTCTCCCTCTTTTTCCCAGTCTTTCTCTTCTCCTCATCCTGTCTCTCCCTCTTACCCTCACATCTTTCTCTTCTTCTCACTCTGGGGCAGATTTATTAAGCTCGGTGAAGTGATAAAGTGTCTGGTTTTTATCACCGGCCAATCAGCTCCTACCTGTCAATTTTCAAACCAAGCCTGTAACTTCACAGTTAGGAACTGATTGGCCGGTGATAAAAACCAGACACTTTATCACTTCACCGAGCTTAATAAATCTCCCCCTCTGTCTCTCCCTTCTCCCTGTTTTTTTCACTCTGTCTCTATCCAGTCCACTTGCACCGTGCCCGATCAATCCACCTGCGCGTGCCCGATCAGTCCACCTGCGCCGTGCCCGATCAGTCCACCTGCGCCGTGCCCGATCAGTCCACCTGCGCCGTGCCCCATCAGTCCACCTGCGCCGTGCCCCATCAGTCCACCTGCGCCGTGCCCCATCAGTCCACCTGCGCCGTGCCCGACCAGTCCACCTGCGCCGTGCCCGACCAGTCCACCTGCGCCGTGCCCGACCAGTCCACCTGCGCCGTGCCCGACCAGTCCACCTGCGCCGTGCCCGACCAGTCCACCTGCGCCGTGCCCGACCAGTCCACCTGCGCCGTGCCCGACCAGTCCACCTGCGCCGTGCCCGACCAGTCCACCTGCGCCGTGCCCGACCAGTCCACCTGCGCCGTGCCCGACCAGTCCACCTGCGCCGTGCCCGACCAGTCCACCTGCGCCGTGCCCGACCAGTCCACCTGCGCCGTGCCCGACCAGTCCACCTGCGCCGTGCCCGACCAGTCCACCTGCGCCGTGTCCGATCAGTCCACCTGCGCCGTGTCCGACCAGTCCACCTGCTCCGTGCCCGACCAGTCCACCTGCTCCGTGCCCGACCAGTCCACCTGCGCCGTGCCCGACCAGTCCACCTGCGCCGTGTCCGACCAGTCCACCTGCGCCGTGTCCGACCAGTCCACCTGCGCCGTGTCCGACCAGTCCACCTGCGCCGTGCCCGACCAGTCCACCTGCTCCGTGCCCGACCAGTCCTCCTGCACCGTCCCCGACCAGTCCACCGGCACCGTCCCCGCCCCGTCCCGCCCAGTCCACCGGCACAGCGCCCGCCCAGTCCACCGGCACAGCGCCCGCCCAGTCCACCGGCACAGCGCCCGCCCAGTCCACCGGCACCGGGCACGCCCAGTTCACCTGCACCGAGCCTGCCCAATACAATGCTCCTTCTACAGGTCATGTTTTCAGGATTTGTATCTCTGGAAGCAGGTGGGGTAATTATGGACCCAGCAAAATAATATATTGTCTCATCTTTGCATGAGTACAGAAATCCTTAAAACCTGAACTGTTGGGGAAATCCTGAATCCCGGCTGTGATGGTTATGTGCGCCTGTCTTATTTAGGAGGAACCAGAGAGAAGAAGGGAACGGTGGAATACGCAGCATTTATACTGATGGAACCTTTATTCACAGGTTGTGACGCCCACAATGAGGTCTGTCCGAGAGGAAGATCAGAGGCAGCGGAGCCTCTTACCTCATAGAGGCATTTCTGAGCGGGAACTGTGAGTAATATCCTGTCTGTGTTACTGAGCGGGGAGCGGCTACATATACCGCAGCGCTGTGCAGATAGTATATCAGTAAACACCGGTCCCTGAACCAGCAGAGCTTACACTCTATATTCCACATCACATGGGCACACACATATACCGCAGCGCTGTACAGAGAGTACGTCAGTCACACCGGTCCCTGCACCAGCAGAGCTTAAACTCTATATTCCACATCACATGGGCACACATATATACCGCAGCGCTGTACAGAGAGTATGTCATTCACACCGGTCCCTGCACCAGCAGAGCTTACACTCTGTGTTCCCCATCACATGGACACACACATATACCGCAGCGCTGTACAGAGAGTATGTCAGTCACACCGGTCCCTGCACCAGCAGAGCTTACACTCTATATTCCCCATCACATGGACACACACATATACCGCAGCGCTGTACAGAGAGTATGTCAGTCACACCGGTCCCTGCACCAGCAGAGCTTACACTCTATATTCTCCATCACATGGTCACACACATATACCGCAGCGCTATACAGAGAGTACGTCAGTCACACCGGTCCCTGCACCAGCAGAGCTTACACTCTATATTCCCCATCACATGGTCACACACATATACCGCAGCGCTGTACAGAGAGTACATCGGTCACACCAGTCCCTGCACCAGTAGAGCTTACACTCTATATTCCCCATCACATGGACACACACATATACCGCAGCGCTGTACAGAGTACGTCAGTCACACCGGTGCATGCACCAGCAGAGCTTACACTCTATATTCCCCATCACACGGACACACACATATACCGCAGCGCTGTACAGAGAGTACGTCAGTCACACCGGTCCCTGCACCAGCAGAGCTTACACTCTATATTCCCCATCACATGGGCACACACATATACCGCAGCGCTGTACAGAGAGTATGTCAGTCACACCGGTCCCTGCACCAGCAGAGCTTACACTCTATATTCCCCATCACATGGTCACACACATATACCGCAGCGCTGTACAGAGAGTACGTCAGTCACACCAGTCCCTGCACCAGCAGAGCTTACACTCTATATTCCCCATCACATGGACACACACATATACCGCAGCGCTGTACAGAGAGTACATCGGTCACACCAGTCCCTGCACCAGCAGAGCTTACACTCTATATTCCCCATCACATGGACACACACATATACCGCAGCGCTGTACAGAGAGTACGTCAGTCACACCGGTCCCTGCACCAGCAGAGCTTACACTCTATATTCCCCATCACATGGACACACACATATACCACAGCGTTGTACAGAGTATGTCAGTGACACTTGTCCCTGCACCAGCAGAGCTTACACTCTATATTCCCCATACACACCTCAGGCTACCAGTATGTGGGAGGAAGCCAAAGTACTGGAAGAAAACCCACTCAAGTACAGGGAGAATATAGAACTCCACACATATAGGGCCCTGGTGGCAATGTAACACAAGACCTCAGGGCTGTGTGGCAGTAATCCTAAACCCGTGTGTGGCCGATCAGCCAGGGAACCAGCTCATTGTGCCCCGGTGGCTGGGGACGGATGTGTGGCCACCTGACTGTCAGATGTTGCTGAGCGAGCACTTAGCCTCACGACACTATGGAAGGAGCTGGCAGGCCGGGCGTCCCTAAGTGCACACTTGTCTCCATTAGAGGGAGAATAATCATCGCAGCAGTCAGAGCGTAATTGTTCTCATCAGGTAGCGAGCGCATTACGGCCTCCACCGCGTCCCGCTCGTGGCTGTGCCGCAGCACCCCTCGCGTCCTTGTCATTACATATATATGGAACATTTCATAACCGCGAAATAGAAATTGTGTTTTCCTTAATAAAGGAATTCCCCATTTAAAACCTAAAACGAAATGCCCCTAAACGCCTATTAATACGAGCGCTGGTTCTCCGCTCGCTGAGCTGGGCCGCCATCCGAGGAGTAAGCAAAAGCACTCTCCGGATTACGTCCGGTAGCCGCGCCCGCCGCTCTCTCTCTCTCTGGTATTTTAGGTCCAATTAATGAATGAAAATAAAATTCTGCAAATCCCGCGTAAGGGTGTAAGTAATCAGATTTTGCAAGAATAAAACCTAAACAATCTAATCAGGCCGGATATAATCCTTAAAGAACAAGTTCAAAGCTGTCGGCTCTGGCTGATTACTCACGGGCCATTTGGATAACAGGGCAGGACGCAGGCAACCTTTTACCAGTAATTAGCTGGAGAGGCTCCAGCTCCCGGCCCGGCTTCCAAATTCACTTTAAGGAAAGGGATCAACAAGAGCAATGACATTACAACATGACTTAATGCTGTTTTACCAGGAATGCATTATTCGTATTATTATTATTCCTATTGGCGGGAGCCGGAGGGGAGGATTTATCAATAGTCAGCCTCTGGAGCCAGACAGGACGGCTGCCAGCGTTAACAGCTGTGTATAAATCAGACACCTGACGTTCCCACATCGATTCATATGCGGTGCACACGCCTCGCGTCCTCTCCGGGCTCCAAAATACGGAGCTGTCTTCTGATTGGCTCGTGCAGCAATTAGTCGGTTTTAGCGCAAGAACGCGAAGAGTTTGCAGTAATGTGCTGTCGTGTTTTATTACAGGTCCAAGGCCGGTTTGGGAGGTCACGCGGACACTCGTGGTACGTGGCAGGATTTCCCGGTACAAGCACACGCTACACGTATGTAGAGGTCCTTGATACTTGGCGGTGGGACTTCCTGACAACAGTCCTGATAAGCAATTAATAACGGCCTATAGAGGTTAATTCATTTAGCTGGAAGGTGCAATTTAATGGTGTTGAAGTTCTGCCCCCTGCCACCCTCGCGGCCGCCTGCACGCTGCGTAGCCCACAGGCACATTATATCAGAGGTTGTGCTCACAATATGGCCGCCTGCCCGCTGCGTATCCCACATGCACATTATTTCAGAGGTTGTGCTCACAATATGGCCGCCTGCCCGCTGCGTAGCCCACAGGCGCATTATGTCAGAGATTGTACTCGCAATATGGCCGCCTGTCCGCTGTGTAGCTCACAGACGCATTATGTCAGAGGTTGTGCTCACAATATGGCCGCCTGCCCGCTGCATATCCCACAGGCGCATTATGTCAGAGGTTGTGCTCACTATATGGCGCCTGCCCGCTGCGTATCCCACAGGCGCATTATTTCAGAGGTTGTGCTTACAATATGGCCGCCTGCCCGCTGCATAGCCCACAGCCGCATTATGTCAGAGATTGTGCTCACAATATGGCGCCTGCCCGCTGCGTAGCCCACAGGCGCATTATGTCAGAGGTTGTGCTCACAATATGGCCGCCTGCCCGCTGCATAGCCCACATGCACATTATGTCAGAGGTTGTGCTCACAATATGGCCGCCTGCCCGCTGCATAATCCACAGGCGCATTATGTCAGAGGTTGTGCTCACAATATGGCCGCCTGCCCGCTGCATAGCCCACAGGCGCATTATGTCAGAGGTTGTGCTCACAATATGGCCGCCTGCCCGCTGCATAGCCCACAGGCGCATTATATCAGAGGTTGTGCTCACAATATGGCCGCCTGCCCGCTGCGTAGCCCACAGGCGCATTATATCAGAGGTTGTGCTCACAATATGGCCGCCTGCCCGCTGCATAGCCCACAGGACATTATGTCAGAGGTTGTGCTCACAATATGGCCGCCTGCCCGCTGCATAGCCCACAGCCGCATTATGTCAGAGGTTGTGCTCACAATATGGCCGCCTGCCCGCTTCGTAACCCACAGGCGCATTATGTCAGAGATTGTGCTCAAAATATGGCCGCCTGCCCGCTGCATAGCCCACAGGCGCATTATGTCAGAGGTTGTGCTCGCAATATGGCCGCCTGCCCGCTGCATAGCCCACAGCCGCATTATGTCAGAGGTTGTGCTCACAATATGGCCACCTGCCCGCTGCATAGCCCACAGGCACATTATGTCAGAGGTTGTGCTCACAATATGGCCGCCTGCCCGCTGCGTAGCCCACAGGCGCATTATATCAGAGGTTGTGTTTACAATATGGCCGCCTGCCCGCTGCGTATCCCACAGGCGCATTATGTCAGAGGTTGTGCTCACAATATGGCCGCCTGCCCGCTGCGTAGCCCACAGGCGCATTATGTCAGAGGTTGTGCTCACAATATGGCCGTCTGCAGCTGCGTAGCCCACAGGCGCATTATGTCAGAGGTTGTGCTCACAATATGGCCGTCTGCAGCTGCGTAGCCCACAGGCGCATTATGTCAGAGGTTGTGCTCACAATATGGCCGCCTGCCCGCTGCGTAGCCCACGGGCGCATTATGTCAGAGGTTGTGCTCACAATATGGCCGTCTGCAGCTGCGTAGCCCACAGGCGCATTATGTCAGAGGTTGTGCTCACAATATGGCCGCCTGCCCGCTGCATAGCCCACAGGCGCATTATGTCAGAGGTTGTGCTCACAATATGGCCGCCTGCCCGCTGCGTAGCCCACATGCGCATTATGTCAGAGGTTGTGCTCACAATATGGCTGTCTACCAGCTGCGTAGCCCACAGGCGCATTATGTCAGAGGTTGTGCTCACAATATGGCCGCCTGCCCGCTGCATATCCCACAGGCGCATTATGTCAGAGGTTGTGCTCACAATATGGCCGCCTGCCCGCTGCGTAGCCCACAGGCGCATTATGTCAGAGGTTGTGCTCACAATATGGCCGTCTGCAGCTGCGTAGCCCACAGGCGCATTATGTCAGAGGTTGCGCTCACAATATGGCCGCCTGCCCGCTGCGTATCCCACAGGCGCATTATGTCAGAGGTTGTGCTCACAATATGGCCGTCTGTAGCTGCGTAGCCCACAGGCGCATTATGTCAGAGGTTGTGCTCACAATATGGCCGCCTGCCCGCTGCATAGCCCACAGGCGCACTTTATGTTAGAGGTTGTGCTGAAAATGTTGATGTTTGTGTTTCCTAATGACTAGTAGAAGCCGCAGCCACTGTCCCTGGCACCCCGGAGCCCACTTGGGACCACACAGAGCCGGCCACAGACTCCACTAGCCAGGTGCAGTATTTGGGTTTCCTGTCTAACATAGCGCTGCACTGATATCGTCAGCCAATCCACAACCTGCTGGTATCTGTGCAGTGCTCAATCATAGCAAGTGTCTGAGGTTTTGGTACAGAGTTTCAGCTTGCAGCAGTCTTCATAAATTCCACCTACCATATATATATTCCCTACCACTTATGACCATTGGGTGGCGCTGCTGCACCCCTCCCTGAGTTACCTTCTGATTTCTGTTGTCACCACAATTCCCCCGGGACCGTCACACGTTCACTTATATCCTGGTTGTTGAAGTGGAGAACGCTCTAGAGCAGTGGTAGCCAACCCTAGCCCTCGAGATCTACCAACAGTTCACATTTTCCAGACAACCTAGCTGCTGCACAGCTGCACTCATTAATCACTGACACATTTTAAAAGATCCACAGATGGAGCTAATTAGCTCACTTGTGATTCTGTGAGGAGACCTGCAAAACATGCACTGTTGGTAGCTCTCGAGGACTAGGGTTGGCTACCCCAGCTCTAGAGAATAAGGGATGTGAGAATTAATTATTGCCAATAATCTTTATTTATTATATTAGTCTAATTTATGAGAAGCTGTATGGGCCTGGTACAGCTTTGTTAGCAAATGGGCAAATCCATGCTGCACTGCAGGGCGGCAGATGTAACAGGTGCAGAGAGAGTTAGATTTGTGTGGGCGGGTGCTCAATCTGAAGTCTATTTTTCAGTGTAAGAATAAAGCTGTCTAATGTGTGGGCTACATGCAACAGCAGCAAGTATTTACCCTGCACGCCAATTAGAAACTGCAGTCATGGAGAGGAGGTTTGGCGCAACTCCCCCCGCTCACCCTATAAGGGGGCTCCGTGCACCCCCCTGCACCTATGGTACTTACGCCCATGGTCACTGGATTCATCTTGCTCTCGTTGGCAGTGGAGTGATGTCAGCGAGTTGTACGGGTCCCCGGACATGTTTAGCCGCCTCACCCTGGACATGGTGCAGCAGTACCTGCGTGAAGAGGAGCTGCGGGCCAGACATCAGGCTGCGCTGCTCAGGCTGCGGGAAGAGGCGCTGAAGGAGAAGACCAAAGCTGAGCTAGCCCTGCTCCAGCACCAGAGGAGGTGAGAGAGCGGGGGATGGACTCCTGTCTGTAGGGGCAGCCATAGGGTCACACCACAGGTTCTAACAGATCCAGTGCTACGTGTCCTATAGTCCTGCCATAGACCAGCATCTGCCAGGGTTCTGTGTGCCAGAGGTGACAGGCAGCAGTTACCTACACCCGGCCAGCGTGTAATGTGCAGGTTCCCGTTTCTCTCTGCCAACCTCGCCAACAGTGTGGGCTTACACTGACTTGTGCATTATGGCCCTTATTCTGGTTCACTCTCAAAGGCAAATTCCTTCTCAAATGGACAAAACCATGTGCACTGCAGGTGGGGCAGATGTAACTTGTGCAGAGAGTTAGATTTGGATGGGGTTTTACTTCAAAGTGAGATCTATATTGCAGTGTAAAAATAAAGCAATCAGTATTTTCCCCGCACAGAAACAAAATGCCTCACCCACATTTAAATCTCTCTGCACATGTTACATCTGCCCCACCTGCAGTGCACATGGTTTTGTCCATTTGAGAAGGAATTTGCCTTTGAGAGTGAACCAGAATAAGGGCCTGTACCCGCTCATGGCTGGGGAGGGTGCAGTGATCGCAGAATAACGTTTGGTTGCTTTGCAGCTATTGGGAGATGAGGACAGAGGACGGGAAGGTCGGAGAAATCCTTCGACAGGAGGAAGAAATCCAGAAGAGCCTAAAGGAGGAGCAGGTATGCAGGAGAGTGACGGCCATCCTGATAGTGACTGCTCCTAATGGTCACTGTCATTATACCATCCACTGTCATCACTGTCCCCATCGTCCTGTCTCCTCCAGAATCCCAAATCAGAATAGCGTTAAGCATCACCCTACAAATCAGTAAAGTCTGGACGCCCTTTACGCGTCGCGGTTAGCACCCAGTGTCGCCAGCGTTACGCAATAAGTACAGTAGCGGTCAATGTGGCTCTACATTACACGCACAGGCGCCTGACATTCCAGCTTTGCTCGGTATAACCACCCCAGCAGATGAGCGTGTGCAATATAATCCAGATGGGGCATCACTGCTGAGCGCCAGGCAGAACTGAGGATCCCACCACTGGGGGGCAGTGTGGCCCAGCAGAATGAGCCTCTGGGGAAGGTGTGACTAGACACTGGCAGTGGTGTAAATGATACACATAAGTTACATAGGCGAAGGTGGGTACATTGCGAAACGCGTCAGCCCAGCAGGAAGCGCCCTGAGTTACGCTAGTGTTCCGTGCACGTATCCACACACGGCTGCGCCGTCCCCGTAGTGACATAAACATTAGCACTGGCTGCAGCTGGCCGTCCTCTGTCACGGTGTATAGATGTTTCCACTCATTAATCTGGTCCGCGTACAGTGTGTCCTTGTAGCTGGCTGGGAATACAGCCAGGTGCCGCGGGGAAAACCTCTGTACCGTCACACAGCGACGTGTAGGCCGGCCATGTTACTGAGGACCTCTGGCGCAGTACACAGTGCACTCTCCCTATATAACAAATGCTGCATCTCTCCCCCCAGGCAGAGATCCGACATCTGCACAACATGTACAAGGCCGCCCACCAGAAGAGGAAGCTGCTGCTACGGCAACAGAAGGAGATACTGCGGATACGGCGCTCCGCAGCGCACATGCACCAGAAGCTGCGCAGCTCTGCGGTGACTGTTCAGGTACACGCACTCTATAGCGTGCGTCATATTAAGCAATGATGTCATATTAATGCCCGCTAAATGCCAAATTGGGGACGGGTGGGGCGGTGAGCTGTGGTCGCGGCCGTTGGATTGCCCAGCATGTGCAGAAAGGTTGCAGTGTCCCCTGCTGTACATGTAACCTGTCTCATGTCGGTCACATCCTGAGATATCTTCTCTCCATAGGGTCCAGACCCGCCACTACGTCCCTTCTCATCCTCCTCCTCCAGCCAGTCGCACCAGAACACGCAGTCCGCCATCTCCGACCTCTCTGCGGATGTTGACGTCACAGAAAACGTGGAGCCGATGAACATAGAGCGGCACGTAGTGTAATGACAGATGTGTTTGTGGGGATGACGTGGATGAGGAATACCTTTGTGCTAGCTCGTGTAACCTGTCAGGCTGTGTCTGCCACGTACGCTTGTGGACACGCGTGTCTGCGGTCTATCTAGTAGGGGGCCTGTTCTAGTCACTCAGACATGTGGGGCTTGTGTCAGGCAAAGGTGCGCACATCCAGACCACCTGTAGCCCCTGGGATCTTACTTTAGGCCCCAGGCTATGGTACGTGGTGATGGCTGTATGTATTGGAGTAGCCGGTATAGCATGTGGCACCATCCTCAGGGGAGAGAGAAACAAACGTGGGTACTCCATGATCCTGCCCCACCTACCCCCCAGTGATCCCCCAGTTTCAGGTCAAGGTTCGCTGATAGCGCTGGGGTACCTGTGTGACACATTATTCATACACAATGGGTTACAGACGTCCTTGTATTTCCCTAGGCCACACGTGGCAGAAGAGTCCCCACCACTGCATGCTCCAGAGGACCCCCAGAGTTCTCCTGTCACACAGAGAGACCCCCAGACCAGCAATGCCGGAGAATGTCTGCTGAAAGGAGGTAATGTGCTATCAGCGCTGGTGTATAGCGCACACAGGAGGACATGCTGTCTGCAGGACCCCCATCATTATATGTATGTTACGCATCTCTGCCACAGGTCTGGGGTGACACAGACTGAGAGTTATATAGTGGGAGGCGCAGGGTCCCCAGCAGCACAGAGTATATCAGGAGATGGTGATGTGTCAGTGAGGACAGGGCTGCATGTGACAGGGGCAGTGACATGATGTGAGGAGTGGAATGGGCGCAGCAGGAAGCCACAGACAGAGAGTTATATAGTGGGAGGAGCAGGGTCCCCAGCAGCACAGAGTATATCAGGAGATGAGTGATGTGTCAGTGAGGACAGGGCGGCATGTGACAGGGGCAGTGACATGATGTGAGGAGGGGAATGGAGGCAGCAGGAAGCCACAGACTGAGAGTTATATAGTGGGAGGAGCAGGGTCCCCAGCAGCACAGAGTATATCAGGAGATGAGGGATGTGTCAGTGAGGACAGGGCTGCATGTGACAGGGGCAGTGACATGATGTGAGGAGGGGAATGGAGGCATCAGGAAGCCACAGGCTGAGAGTTATATAGTGGGAGGAGCAGGGTCCCCAGCAGTGCAGAGTATATCAGGAGATAAATGGTGTGTTAATGAGGACACATCAAACTAACTATATGGTGGGGTTCTATGAGAGAATTATAAATCTGGATTTGATTATTTTACATATCTCTGCATTATTTTTGTGCAGATTTTCTCATTTCTATGTTAGAACACTCCGGACTATGACACGTCACCTATAAACGGTGGAATATGTATGTCCCAGCGAGAACAGATGTTGCTCTCTCGCTATTCATCAGTTCAGCATAAATCATCATTCTGCATACATTTATCCTGATTAATGGTTCTATCGGAGAATTTATCACCACCTCTATTGCATAAATAAGAATATTACTGTACACGATCCCCCAGGGAAGGGACAGCGGCAGTAATGTATGTTGTGGGTTACAGATGGAGCTGCCCACGGTCATTCGTTATCAGAAGACCGAGAACATGGGACGGAATCTCTGCAGAATATTCCATGTCAGAAGTTTCCGCCGACTCCGAACAATCTGTGCAATCACTCACAGGCAAGGCGTCGATGCTGTGATTTACATATCTCATGTATATGCAGTATCTCTCCTATACATAATGATGTGCTGGGCGGTGTACGGAGCAATGTGCTGCAGGCTATGTATGGCGCGATGTGCTGCAGTCCCTGTCTGTTGCTGCTGATGGATATACCGAGACCGGTTATTTATCATCTGTCACATCGTGGCTGTGGGCCTTATTCTAGTTCACTCTTTCTGACAAATTCCTTCTTAGATGGACAAAACCATGTGCACTGCAGGTGGGGCAAATGTTACTTGTGCAGAGAGAATTAGATTTGGGTGGGGTTTTACTTCAAAGTGAGATCTATATTGCAGTGTAGAAATAAAGCAGTCAGTATTTACCCTGCACAGAAACAAAATAACTCACCCAAATCTAAATATATCTGCACATTTTACATCTGCCCCCCTGCAGTGCACATGGTTTTGTCCATCTAAGAAGGATTTTGTCAGAAAGAGTGAACTAGAATAAGGCCCTGTGTTCTGCAGATGGATCAGTGGAAAGTTTATAGGAATTATAGGAGTTTTCTCGGCTTTTATGCCTCTTAGTATATATATTTCCCATAATTGCATTCCTGCGGGTACGTTAAAGAGCCCTGGGCAGAGCCGAATTTCCCATTAGGCACGTGAGGCACCGGCCTAGGGGCGGCACATGTTTGGGGGCGGCACTTGGATGCCTGTGATAGTACTGTCAGCCCAAAATGTACCAATAACTGCAAAATATCCACTGTACTGTACTATATTCCATCTTAAATAGAGTGTAAATGGATAGGACATGCAGATACTGCCCCTATAAACTGTCCTACTTAGTAAACATTATTGTTGTGCCTAGGGGCGCCCGCCTCCCTAAATCCGCCCCTGGCCCTGGGGACACACACAAATGTGCTAAAGCTTCTAAAAAGATCTGACATTGCCCCTAGCAACCATTCAGAATCTGTCTGTCCTTCCTCTATTGCATCCTAGAAAATGATTGACAGAAAAGAGGTGATGTTGCTACGGGCAACGTAACCTCTTTTCATTTGTAGAAAGCTTTATCCAGTGTATCCCACAGTTTCTATCCAGCGCACCGGCCACGTTAGCGATGATGTCACTGATGTCATCACACCTTCAATAGCTGAGTGATTCATTTCTCGTCTTGCCGCTTTCTGTATTAATTAGGAGAAGCCCGTATCTGCTAACGAAGATGATTTGGAGGCGCTTGCAAATACGCCTGAAACATTCACTGTTCCTGCAAGAGAACACGGGTAACTATGCTGATCTGGCACTGCTATCCCTGTCACTTACCCCTGTGACAGCGTGTCCATAACACCTGCTCTGCTGTGTTGTAGGGAGGAGCAGAGTCCGGGGGATCGGGAGGAAGCAACACACTCAGACGGCCAACAAGACAGTGAGATGGCTTCTTCTTCTTCCACAATGTCGCAGTCACCAGGGGCAACAAGGGGATGACAGTACTAAGTACACAGGCTGGGTCTGACAGGGGTCCGCGTATAATTGTTATCAATTAGTGGATGAGGCCACGGGATGCGTCAAGCATCCTGCCACTCGGGACACTGGCATTCATAATACCGTCGCCGGCATACTGACAGGAGACTGGCGCCGCCATCCCGTCAACAATTTACGTTGCCGGAATTCCCACTGCCGGGATGCCAAACGGAGATGGATCTTCATCTTTTATGGAGACTGGTGCATAGCAAAATGTTGTTGTAACTAATAGCAACCAATCAGTGTAAATGTCTGATGACACCAGAAACATGCTAGTCAGGTCAGTCCTCGATCTTGTGACCGAGTATCTACAGTACGCAGGAAAGCAGTAAGTGGAATATCCATAGACCATAACCTTAGGGGGGTATTGTAAGTGCCGCCAGAGGTATTCAGTTAACATTAAATACCCCAGGAGAGTCCATACCGATGAAGGGTAAAATCCATGTAAACTGCCCCACACACCCCCACTGATTCCTCATAAATGTACCCCTTAGGTTACGTACACACCTAGTGATCCCCACTGTCGCCGACAGTGGGGACCCAACGGGGTGCTGGCATCGGCAAGTGCATACATACTTACCGACGACGGGGGGGCTTTGTTATATTTGTTTGTGATCTGCTCCCCCCTCTATACACGCACAGCTGGCGGAGGGAATCGATAGTTACCGAACCACGGGAGCGCACAATGGATCTTATGCAGATCCGTTCGATCCTCTGTGTGTTTTCATGGAGGACCGTTGTTGTGCGTCTGCGCATGTTCGGTTCACTGGGTGCATGCACCCTACACAGCGGGCGGAGTGCGCCGGACAGCCCCATTAGCATTTAGGAACGCCCAGCGTTTAATGGGTGTTACCATGAGCATGCTGGGTGCTCTCAGGCTAATGAGGCCGTGACAGACATGGGGGGGGGGGCAGCAGACAGTGTGTCCTTGGAGGCGTACACACTGGGCGATATAAAGAACTATATCGGTCAGAAATGCCAAAATGAGCGATATCACTGATTATATCGTAGTGTATAATCTATTCAGGTGTACCTCATGCAAAGGTATTTATAGATCATGTCCCATTGTCAGCGCTAGTAATGGTGATTGCTGTACGTCTGAGGACTAAAATGAGAAAGTAATTAAACATTTTCTATTTTTAGATCCCAATGAGCCAACATCAGATCTAGAAGTCGCAGAGGGCGTCCACTTGGTATCGGAATCCCGCAACGATCCCAGTTCCCATCGTGTATCAGCGGCAAAGGATGTGGCAACAACAACTGGCGCTCTCCACCCTTCTCTCGCAGAGTTTCAGAAAGTTTCTGCTAAACTTATTAACATCTCGGAGAGTTCTGCCTCTGACCGTGGACAAGACGATCAGGATACAGAGAGTGGAGATTCCGAGGTGTTTGACATGGAACCCCTTGATATTGGATCTGGAGACCAAGTGCATGGTGACTGGGGAACAGATTCGGTCGGGCAGGCCCATTTAAGTCATCAAGATGAGGGGAAACGGACAATAGTGTCTCAGTCTAGTACTGGAAACAAAGAGAATCACAAAGTGTTTAGTAGAAGTGAGGAAATATCTGCTGAGGCCACATCTAAGCCACCTTCCTCCCCGCTACAAACTGCGGCGGCCAAAGGTCCAGTGGATGTTGTGATGGAAGAGACAAATTGTAAAACTGCTCCTTTGGCATCAGAATCCTTCCCCACGTCTGAGGACCTGACAGAAACGGACACAGAAACATCTAGTACAAGCCGTCTGCCTGAAAGCCGGGGTGGTAATGTAGTCAGAGTTACAGACACACAGAAGCCGACATCAATGAGCGCAGAGGATGTTAGTAATGCGTCCGGAATGACTTCGCCTGACACTAAAGACCGGCACAGAGTGACGGAAACTAATGGAAAACAATCTGTTACGGGGAATGTAATCTTCCAGAGAAGTGAGACGGGGCCATCCCGCGCTGCAGCCTCCACACATTTATTTCAGATTAAAAGCTTTCCACATCGGAGTGAAGGAGAGATCGTATTCATCAGCGATGAGGTTCTGGAGCACGTTGAAGACGCCTTGTCAGAGATCTTGTCTCCGGTTGATGAAAAGCTCTCTTACGAAAGTGCAGACTTGTACTCCGGACAACAGGAGCTGAGCGAAGAGCTCCCATCACTCCCCAGAGATGGAGACTCAACTTATAGTGGTGATAGTGACATGGAAGACTTCCCAAGCCCACCTGCGGAAATGCTCTTGTCCGGGACAGAGAGCTTGCAGAGTAGTAGGGCAGATAGCCTGCTGGATGAGATCCATTTATTATATGGTAGCCTCTTAGCAGAGGACAGTCTTCACCCACCGGATGAACTAAATCCCCAGGAGGTACGCCATGATGGGCGCTCGGGAACTTCTCCCCTCGAGGCTGACCACACCAGAAATTCACCTGAAGTTATAAAACAACGTCACCCGTTCCTAACATTATCAACAGCTGACGAAGATCTTCATGATCCCCTCTATTCCTTTGAGATTGGAGATCGGGTATTGGTGAAGCTTTCAAAGCCGGGTACATTACAGTTTAAAGGGTTAACCTCCTTTAAGGAAGGTCACTGGGCAGGAGTGGCCCTTGATAAGGCAGACGGAGACCATGATGGTACATATGAAGGGGTAAAGTATTTCCAGTGCCCTAAGAACTGTGGTGTATTTGTCAGGCCCGGGCAGATCTCACATCTGTTGTTTGATGAGGAGAATCCTGATCAGATGGGAGACGATCGTTCGTTTGGCGAGGGTCCACCTCCAAGTGATTCACAATCTCCGGGGGAATCTGGAGGAGACCCAAGAAGAAGACACAGACGGGGAGACAATGATGAGGTGGAACAGGATTCACAAAGGGACACTAACCAATCCTGGTCGACGGGTTTGGAGTCATCCAGAAATGTTAATGATATAGAAGCTGCTGTTGTCAGTCAGCAGAACAGAGACATTACCACCAATTTCCCTGGTGAACGTATTGGAGAAGACCTAGATCTCAGCCAGGTGTCCCAGATAAAACACATCTATGGAGGAGATGCTAACGGGCTAATAACACCACACCCGCAAGAGGAAGAACACGTACTGTTTGTGAGGATTAGAGACCAGGTCCTTAGCAGGGAGGATGCCCACAGGTGGGAGCCTGAGGCTGATGTCCACAGGAGGGAGGCGGAGGCTGATGTCCACAGTAGGGAGGTGGAGGCTGATGTCCACAGGCTGGAGCCGGAGGCTGATGCCCACATGAGGGAGCCAGACACTGATGCCCACAGGAGGGAGCCAGACACTGATGCCCACAGAAGGGAGCCAGACACTGATGCCCACAGAAGGGGGGCTGATACCCACAGAAGGGAGCCAGACACTGATGCCCACAGATTAGAGCCGCAGGCTGATGCCCACAGGAGGGAGCAAGACTCTAATGCCCACAGATGGGAGCCAGAGGCTGGAGCCCACAGGAGGGACCTGGAGGCTGATGCCCACAGTAGGGAGGTGGAGGCTGATGCCCACAGTAGGGAGGTGAAGGCTGATTCCCACAGAAGGGAGCTGGATGCTGATGCCCACAGAAGGGAGCCAGAGACTGATGCCCACAGATTAGAGCCACAGGCTGATGCCCACAGAAGGGAGGCAGAGGCTGATACCCACAGGAGGGAGCCAGAGGCTGATACCCACAGAAGGGAACCAGACACTAATGCCCAGAGAAGGGAGCCGGAGGCTGATGCCCAGAGAAGGGAGCCGGAGGCTGATGCCCAGAGAAGGGAGCCGGAGGCTGATGCCCACAGGAGGGAGCCGGAGGCTGATGCCCACAGGAGGGAGCCGGAGGCTGATGCCCACAGGAGGGAGCCGGAGGCTGATGCCCACAGGAGGGAGCCGGAGGCTGATGCCCACAGGAGGGAGCCAGAGGCACAGGATGCAAAAATAGGTGGACACGTGGACAGTATTGCTCACGTATTAGTAACGGAGGTTATAAAGGACTGTATAAGAGAATATAAAAAGAAGAAGAGGATACAAGAAAAGGAAAATACACCATGGTCTCCTGAGATCTCCTCCAGCTCTGTACTGGTATGTACTGTGTGTCACTAGATAGAGAAATACATATACTGTACTTAATTGTAACAATTATAAGCTCTGGGGTGCACATATATAAGACCTATCCCCTGGTGTGTGCACATTCCGAATAGCCACGACTGTTATGTCACTGGGCGGTTCCATATGATGTCACTGGTGGGTAGTTGGAAGAAGTACTCTGCCGCGGGTGTTATGTCAGTGGACATGTCCGTGTGATGTCACTGTTGGGTGGGAGGTAGAAGCATTCTACCACAGGTGTTATGTCACTGTGCGTGTCCATGTGATGTCACTGGTGGGTGGGAGGAAGAAGTAGTCTGCCGCGGGTGTTATGTCAGTGGACATGTCCGTGTGATGTCACTGTTGGGTGGGAGGTAGAAGCATTCTACCACAGGTGTTATGTCACTGTGCATGTCCATGTGATGTCACTGGTGGGTGGGAGGAAGAAGTACTTAGCTATGGTTGTTATGTTTGTCGTCTCTGTGATCTTACTGGCGGGGGGGGGACAATCAGACAATCAGCCACGGGTGGTATGTCAATCGGCATGTCCACGTGATGTCACGGGTGAGGGGGAGGAAGAAGCACTCAGCCACGGGTGTTATGTCACTGTGCGTGTCCGCGTGGTTCTCATTGGCGAGTGGGAGGAAGAAGCAAGGGTGTTATGTCATTTGGCATGTCCATGTGATGTCACAGGTGGGGGAGGGGAGAAGCAATCCACAATGGGTGTTATGGCATGGACAGAGGCATTATGCTTTGTGGGAGCACAGATATTACAGGAGTACCTGCAGACAGGGAGGGGCATATAAGGAACTAGGCCCTTTTAGGCGATGACCCAGGTATATAATCCGTCATATAAACTTCACAATTTAGTCAAGTGACACAGGTGGGTGGAGCGTCACTACAAAAGGTCATAACTGTGGAGGTGGCCTCCTGGCAGCTCCATGTAAAGAACATTTGGCACCAAATAAATGAAATAAGCTCATTGCTGACATTGGCAGGGTTAGAGCAATTATTTGCATAGAAGAGTGTGTTCTCCGCTTGGCACTTTGTGTACCCGCAGTAGCCTTGGTTGTGGGCACTGAGGATTGGCCAGGCTGCACACGTTACATAAGCTGCTGTTTGATGAAAGTACCAGGTGTGCCCACACACAGAGACACTTAGTACCCGCTTCACAACATGAGCGCACACATCATATTTACCCCCTGTGCCCGCTACGGCTGCTCTCAGGTTCCCAGGCTCACACTAATTGGTCAATGTTCAATCCCCCCCCCCCCACACCCCCCACATTGTCCTGGGGGTGCAGCTCTTCTGTAGAAGTGGTAATCGCAGCCTTCCAACAGCTGCATCAGTGCCAAGGTGATGGGCAGGGTTATCTGCAGACTACATTGGAAGAATGTGGCGGCACCTCTACCTCACCAAATGTATGACCCCCTATTTCCACCAAACAGTTACATACACTTGATGACAAATGGTACACCGGCTCCGACCCACAGACTATATCTCTCCCGTACATTATAATACACATTCTAGTATTACAGATACAATACCAGCTATTATTAATCTGTGCCCGGCAATCACAGGCAGCCGAGGGGAGCTCAGACTCATGCCCAGGGGCTGAGAGACTGCAGGCTGATTGTACTCGGGCCCATTATGGACAGGTGCCCAGGAGAGAAGCTGGCAGATAATGGAGGCAGTCAATATAATTGGTCACACTTGTTCCTCTCCAGCTAAGAAAACATTACTATGACATCACTAGTATCAGCCAGGTAGGAAATACAGAGATGCATTGTACCATTGTAGACAAGCTGTGAAGCTGCTGTGCTTAGTATTGCCGGGAGTATTACATTGCTGTGATGTATAACATACTACATTGGGTGTAGTAGAGGAGTATTGCTGTGATGTATAGCATACTAAATTGAGGTGTAGCGGACAAGTATTGCATTGCTGGGATGTATAACATACTATATTGAGGTGTAGCGGAGGAGTATTGCATTACTGTGATGTATAAAATACTACATTGAGGTGTAGCGGAGGAGTATTGCATTACTATGATGTATAACATACTACATTGAGGTGTAGTGGAGGAGTGTTACATTGCTGTGATGTATAGCATACTACATTGAGGTGTAGCGGAGGAGTATTGCATTACTGTGATGTATAACATACTACATTGAGGTGTAGCGGAGGAGTATTGCATTACTGTGATGTATAACATACTACATTGAGGTGTAGCGGAGGAGTATTGCATTGCTATGATGTATAAAATACTACATTTGGTGTAGCGGAGGAGTATTGCATTACTGTGATGTATAACATACTACATTGGGTGTAAGAGGAGTATTGCATTACTGTGATGTATAACATACTACATTGAGGTGTAGCGGAGGAGTATTGCATTACTGTGATGTATAAAATACTACATTGGGGTGTAGCGGAGGAGTATTGCATTACTGTGATGTATAAAATACTACATTGGGGTGTAGCGGAGGAGTATTGCATTACTATGATGTATAACACTACATTGAGGTGTAGTGGAGGAGTATTGCATTGCTGTGATGTATAACATACTACATTTGGTGTAGCGGAGGAGTATTGCATTACTATGATGTATAACATACTACATTGAGGTGTAGCGGAGGAGTATTACATTACTGTGATGTATAACCTACCACATTGAGGTGTAGCGGAGGAGTATTGCATTACTGTGATGTATAACCTACTACATTTGGTGTAGCGGAGGAGTATTGCATTGCTGTGATGTATACCATACTACATTGAGGTGTAGCGGAGGAGTATTGCATTACTGTGATGTATGACCTACTACATTGAGGTACATTGCATTACTGTGATGTATAACATACTACATTTGGTGTAGCGGAGGAGTATTGCATTACTATGATGTATAACATACTACATTGAGGTGTAGCGGAGGAGTATTGCATTGCTGTGATGTATAACCTACTACATTTGGTGTAGCGGAGGAGTATTGCATTGCTGTGATGTATAACATACTACTTTGAGGTGTAGCGGTGGAGTATTGCATTACTGTGATGTATAACATACTACATTGGTGTATAGCCGAGGAAGTGATTCGTGTTTGGCGGCAGACAAATACAGACGAGCATGAAGCCTTCAGGAATCAGTCAGATCCGTGCGATGCTTCTCTGTGTAAAAATTTGAGAAATAAATAAAACATTTAAAAAAAAAAACAGGTGGGGTGTACCCCACGAGCATAACCAGCCCCGGGCTCTTTGAGCAGGTCCTGGTTTCCCATATTTCAGGGGAAAATTAAAAATTAAAGAAACCAGCATCAGGCTCTTAGACCGGTCCTGGTTACAAAAATACAGGGGACAAAAAAAATTGGAGTCCCCCGTATTTTTATAACCAGTGCCGGGCTCCAACAGGAATCTTTTTATGTATGTTCACCCGGTCAAAACATTGACACCCTGGCTAGTAAGCCCTTGCTGGGTCCCTGAGGGAGCAGGGACACCCCAATTAAAGGGTTTCCCTTCATGGCACCACCAGCCCTGGTTGAACCTCGGGGCTGTCCCCGGTGCCTCTGGACGGTGGGCGCCAGGCAGATGGTAAATAAAGGGTTAAAATGGTATAAAAATAAGATATTGTGTATCCCATACACAACCCAACAGGCATTAATGGGCCCGCTGGGACTTGTAGTCCCACTACAGAACCAATACTGAAAGAACTGACCCACACACAAATAAAGTACAACTTTATTACACACCCCATATATATATATATATATATATATATATATATATATATATATATAAAAAATCCAAAAGGAAGCAGCACTCAGGAGGCAGTTTCAAATATACAAATCTGTATTAAAGCAACAAGCTTTCGGGGTGTGACCCCCTTCGTCAGGTACATACAGCAAATAACAGGCAGTGAACTTACCCCTAATATACCCCAGGCCAGGTCTGACTCACCCACGTAAACTGCCGCCGGCGCGAAGCGCTGAAACAGGAAATCAGTCCTGTGGTGTCCGGTCTGTGCGTTGCTATGCAACCAAAAAGCTTGCGTCTCACCTCAATGAGGAAGTGCGCGCTTCACATATACCAGTGGAGCGCACACATAGCATGAAGCCGGGAACCGAGTGAAGAGGACAGGTTGCTGAGCAACCATAAACACAATCCTCATGGTGCTGTCGCCGGGCGCTGTATGCACAGTGGCAGCAATAGGCGGGGAGCCAGACCTGTAATACAAAAAGACACCATGAGTGTTAATAGGAAATGAAAAAAAAGAAGAAAGAAGAAAACACTGTAAAGAAATAGATAAACATGTTACATAGGAAAAATATATCATAAAAGAGAAAAAAAAGGGACAAAAATCACATAATGGCATTCCAGTTGATCTTATCATTAAGACCAAGTGGATGAGTTACGTTCAGTTTCAGAATCCATTTGGATTCAAGTCTAAGGAGCTGTCTGGCACGATCACCTCTCCTCAGTGACTCAGGGATGTGGTCTATAATGAAATACTTTAAGGAGGTCAGGGGATGACAAAGATTCTTAAAGTGGCGGGCCACTGGTTGGTCGATGGTTTTACCCTGCAGTGACCGATCAATAGCAGATCTATGCTGGCCCATTCTGACCCTAAACTGGCAGGTGGTTTGGCCCACGTAATAGAGCCCACACGGGCACACAATAATATAAACAACATGGGATGTGCGACATGAAACTACATGACGTATTGAGAAGATTTTATCTGTATGTGGATGTTTAAAATCCTTACAGGATACCATGAATTGACATGTCACGCAGTTCAGGCAGCTGTAACAACCTGCTGCTTTAAAGGTGGTATTGGGTGCTCGAGGAATGCCCATGCCAGTAATTTCTGTTTTGACCAGCCTGTCACGTAAATTAGGGCCCCGTTTGAAGGCTGCCATGGGGCGTGATGTACGAAATCCTGGCAGATCTAAATCAGATCTTACAATGGGCCATAAGGATTTGGTGGCATAGCTTAAGACAGGACTGGCAGTGGAGAAAGTGGTGGTCCACGGTATCACATCAGTGAGAGGACGTGTTTTAGGCTCTAACAGTTTTGAGCGTGGCATGGACATGACTTTGTTTTTTTGGGCAAGAAGAAGGGCTGGGTCATAGCCTCTGACAAGGTATTTATTGATAAGTAGGTCCAACCTATCAGACAACAATGAATGATCACTGACAAGGCGGGCTACCCGTATCATCTGAGAGAGCGGGAGTCCACGTTTGAGGGCCGGGGGATGGTGACTATTGGCCATCAGGAAAGTATTCCTCGCTACATCTTTAGAAAAAATGTCAGTGATGATGTGATTGTCCTGGATGGACACTGCCACATCAAGAAAATGAGCCAGCGTGGTGCTACATTCGTAAGTGTAGCGAATGGGTGACTCCAGTGAATTAACCAACCTCATCAACTCATCGAATTCCTCCTGCACACCCGTCCACATGATGAAAATATCATCAATGTAACGGGTGTACAGGAGTAAATTCTTGCTGACCTCAGGCCTCTTGAGAAACACCTCCTCCTCTTGACCAAACATAAAAATGTTGGCGTAAGACGGCGCCACAGCAGATCCCATGGCGCAGCCACGTTTTTGTAAGAAAAATTGGCCATCAAAGAGGAAGTAGTTTCTCTCAAGGGTCAGGGACAGAAGCTGTAAGAAAAGGTCATGCTGAAACAATTTAGGGTCAAGAAAATCAAAAAGAAATGATCTCATAGCCTGGAGACCCCCATCATGAGGGATGGAGGTGTACAGGCTATTGACATCAAGACAACACATAATGGTGTTATCAGGGACAACATCAATGCAGGCAAGAAGATTAAGAAAACTGGTGGTGTCTTTTAAAAAAGATTTTTTGCGTAGCAAGAGGGGCTGTAATAGGTGATCCAACAATTTAGCCACAGGTTGGTAAAGTGAGTCTTTTGCCGCGATGATGGGGCGGCCAGGTGGATGGACTGGGTCTTTGTGCAATTTCGGCAAAATGTACAACAAAGGCACTGAGGGGAATTCCTTAAACATTTGTTTGCAGACTTTGGCGGAAAGGATCCCATTGTTGACAGCAGTGGTCAAAATGGTGGAAAGTTCTCGTTGGTAACGGATAGTAGGATCATTCTGCAATTTTTCATAGACTGCCGCATCACCCAATTGCCGATACACCTCAGTTCTATAGTCATTTATATCCAGGATGACTATAGCACCCCCTTTATCCGCAGGGCGGATTAAAATGTCCTCATACTCAGACAACTGTTTAAGGGCTCGAGACTCCTCAAATGAGAGATTTTTTCGTACTTGTCCCGGAGCAGCCATAAATCTGATTACTGACTGATCCAACAAACGTCCAAAGGTCTTCAGTGACGCGTTGGATAAGGGGGGATCAAAGGTAGATCTGGATAAAGTATTGGCAAATACTGATACAGGATCAAGGGGGGCAGCAGATGTCGAGTGTTGAAAGAATTCCTTCAGTCGTAATTTCCGCATAAAGCGGTGTTGGTCACACTTCCAGCTAAAATCATCGAATGAGTTGGTCGGCACGAATGACAAGCCCCTATTAAGAACACCAATCTCTGTGGGTGTCAAGGTCCTTTTAGATAAATTGTAGATCAGGGTTTCTTGTTGACCGGAATGCGTGGTGGATTGCGTCTCACTTCTTTTGTTTTGTCCACCCCTGCGGGTGGCCGGCCTTTTGTGGCGGGTTTGGTAGCCGCCAGGCCCTGAGCTAAAGGGACCTGTTGTGACCCAGAAGCTTCATCAGATTCGGAAAACTGGAAATCGCTATCACTGATTGCAGTTGATCCAGATGCTTTATCGTTGGGGCGTTTCCCTCGATTCTGCCAAGGTCTGCGACGGCGGCCTCGATTATCAGAGCGTTTAGAGGCAGGATCGCCTGATAGCCAAGAATAGACACGATTTGTCTCGTAGTCAGTGTCTACAATGCATTTCTTTTCTCGCTTGAATTTAAGTAATTCTTTTTTATAAGCATTGCATTGTTCATCCAATTTATCTTTCCAACTTGTGTTGGCAGGATCATCAAAAGTAGCCGCATGTTGGGAATAGAAGGCATTAATCTTCTCTTTAGTGGCCTGGAGTTCATGGCCCGCCTCCTCCACAACAAGCACCATTAAGTCCAGTGCACAGTGATTTAATATGCCAACCCATTTGCGGACAAATTCTGGATTTTGGCGTCCAATAGTCGGGGAGTTATGGACTCTAAACCCCCGGGGGATATGTCTGGCACGGTAATAGTCGGATAAAGTTGTTCCGTGAAGCAAGAAATCAATTCTTCTGCGATGGAGTTTGAACAGGTGGCGATGTAATTCATCGATGTTAGGGGTGTTGTCCTCATCATCGGCATCAGCATCGGCATCGGTGTTAAATAAAATGTCCGTAATCTCAGCCTCTGTATATGTAAAGGTAGATCCCACAGGCACAGAGACATTAAGGCAACCGGGTGCATCCTGTGAAACTGGGACATCAGTGGAGTCCATCATGTGATAAAAAAACGAAAAACAGTGCTCCCCAGATGGGATAAGGAGAGACAAGATACTGTGTTGAGGGTAATAAATACAACAGTCCAATAGAAAAAACAATCGATGGTGCCTTGTAACAATAGTTGACAGCGATGAATCGGTGACAACAAATTTAGAAATCCAAATCGACCGGCACTCCTTAATAGATCTCCTTGATAATGGGCCCCGGTGCCTGGATAATAACTTATGCAAAAATCCAAAAGGAAGCAGCACTCAGGAGGCAGTTTCAAATATACAAATCTGTATTAAAGCAACAAGCTTTCGGGGTGTGACCCCCTTCGTCAGGTACATACAGCAAATAACAGGCAGTGAACTTACCCCTAATATACCCCAGGCCAGGTCTGACTCACCCACGTAAACTGCCGCCGGCGCGAAGCGCTGAAACAGGAAATCAGTCCTGTGGTGTCCGGTCTGTGCGTTGCTATGCAACCAAAAAGCTTGCGTCTCACCTCAATGAGGAAGTGCGCGCTTCACATATACCAGTGGAGCGCACACATAGCATGAAGCCGGGAACCGAGTGAAGAGGACAGGTTGCTGAGCAACCATAAACACAATCCTCATGGTGCTGTCGCCGGGCGCTGTATGCACAGTGGCAGCAATAGGCGGGGAGCCAGACCTGTAATACAAAAAGACACCATGAGTGTTAATAGGAAATGATATATATATATAAAGAAAGGATAGTGGCCCCAATAATGCGCTTAGGAGAGCAGCACCTATATAGTACCCTGCTGTCAGTGAAGGTACGGGTGGGAAGAAATAGAAAAAAGAAATAGGGGTGCGCTTAATGTACCACTTAGTGGCTATGCATACAATGAATAAAAACCGTATTTTTCATAAAAGCAGAACAGCATTTATTAAAGGTTCATCCAGCAGTAAAAGATTCTTTTCATTTGTTCAGAGTTTTTCAGACATGTGCCACATAAACTGTAAATCCGCGGCCCAACGCGTTTCGTCCCTTAGGACTTCATCAGGGGCAGTGAATCAATCGAAATGAATGTGGTCTTCTTTGACCAAAAAGCAGGATTTGCACAGATCAATAGACAAATAGCAATGTGGGTTTCTTCAGATTCTAGCGAGTGTGTTTATAACCCTTTAGGGTGGAAAGGTGGACTTCAACACCAACAATGGAATCACATATACAAAAAAAATTTTGGGGGTATCCCTCCGTTCACAAAAGGATGCAATTTCCTTTAGGGTGGAAAGATGGACTTCAACACCAATACAAAAAATGGGGTATCCCTCCGTTCACAAATAAATGCAATTTCTAAAGACGTGTAGACCACGTATCACAGGGTCTCCAGGAGTCTATGTGCAAATGGCTGGATATGGCACCTAGAAATCGTGTCAACCGAGTATCACGGAGTCTCCAGGAGCCTGTGACACAGGCTCCTGGAGACTCCGTGATACTCGGTTGACACGCTTTCTAGGTGCCATAAGAAACCCACATTGCTATTTGTCTATTGATCTGTGCAAATCCTGCTTTTTGGTCAAAGAAGACCACATTCATTCCGATTGATTCACTGCCCCTGATGAAGTCCTAAGGGACGAAATGCGTTGGGCCGCGGATTTACAGTTTATGTGGCACATGTCTGAAAAACTCTGAACAAATGAAAAGAATCTTTTACTGCTGGATGAACCTTTAATAAATGCTGTTCTGCTTTTATGAAAAATACGGTTTTTATTCATTGTATGCATAGCCACTAAGTGGTACATTAAGCGCACCCCTATTTCTTTTTTCTATATATATATATATATATATATATATATATATATATATATATATATATATATATATATATATATATACATACATACTTACATATGTTGATCCCATAGCTTCGGTCCACTTGTCTACTAGAAAATCCAAATGGGTACAGTACCTGTAAAAAAAAATTATACTTTTCATCTCTCTCTTTGGTCCAAGTAGGCATCCAAGGGTTAAAAGTAAAACAAATCGGCAAAACTTGATACCAAGCGGACTAAGGAGCTGCAAGTGCGCCTCCTCCCTGAAAATGAGGGAATCCCCTGTGACATCATTCACTGGGATTCCCTCAGCTGTGCCCAGCTCCATTGACATGCATATTAATGAATTTAACATGTGCGTCTATGACCGGTAGCCCACCATAGACTCCTATGTTACGCTAACATAGGCGTCTATAATGGGAAACGGCAACAGACTCACATGTCAATTGTTACAAAGCCACTGGTGCAAACCCACACGTTTCGATCCAGTGATGCTCTTTGTTCATGGACCCACTGGATGATTGGGTTTGAATATCACCTTAATTGCATAATTGATTCCAGCTTATTCTCATATCCCATATTAGAATGCATGATGAATAATGGGCTTCTAGCTAAATGGGTAGCGTTTAAATTATACAGAGTCCCGGTATGTGATTGTCTTCATTTTCATTCCTTCCGGTCACGTGTTTTAGTTGACTTCCGGTATCGCCGGAAACACATTGTTAAATGTCCTGTATTGAAATAAGCATTCCCATATACCACAATGGGTTATGCCTAAAATATGCCTGAGTCCCAGGCTGTATTACGATTACGGCAGCGTCCGTTCCGGTTTGGTGTTGACGTATGTCCCTTCTGACCGGAAACCAGTTGCCTCTTCAGTTCCGCGGGGTCGGGCTGTATCCGCCGGAAGTAGTTTTCCCGTTTACTTCCTATCTCCGGATCCCACTAAGGACACTGATGTGTGCAACCCTTTATTAGCGTCTCCCACAACGTGTTATTGTCTTAAAGGTTCCATTCTAATATTTGTATGTCTGTTTCCTATCAATAGCAATGGACCAGAGCAGCATGAGTGAATATATGGTCGATTTGAAAAATAAACTGGGGAGATCATTAATAATTTAGGGGAAAGACACAAATGAATCTATTCATATGTGCATATCCTATCAATAGATACGGACTCAAATGGCAGCATCAGTGAATATATCATAAATATAAAAATATATAAATTCATCAGTGATTTAAAACGGGGAGAAACAGAGAATGAAACAGAAACTTAATAAACTTGATGTAAAATAAATATTTAAGTTTAAATGTTTAAAAAGCAAGTAAATATTAAGTACAAACATCTTATAATATATATTTATTTTCAACGTCTGGTGGGAACTGGCGACAATGGAGAAATGTATTTTCAATAAGTTAATACCCAAGGGCCTTAAAATAGAGAAACGAGCCTGACTTATTAACACCTCTTAAGAAATTAGGATGAATTGGGAACATATCCTTAATGATTGGTCATTCTCCCTAAAGAACATCATAAAAGAAAGAATGAAAGAGCTTAAGGAACTAGAAGAAAAAATGAATAGCAACAATAAACTTATCTTCCCTTTCAGTAACATGCCAGACTACGAAGAATTGGAAGAACAAATAGAAACAAAACTCATCAAAACTGTAAAAAATCTTAAGGAGAAAAAAAAAGAAAAAAAAGAAATTCCTCCGGTACAAAAAAATCTATGGAGGTGGAAGAGCATCCTTCGGATCATCGATCACCACCGACCATTCCACCATGATGGAAACATAAGGAAATGCATTATGGGACACAAAAAAAGATCCCAGATGACTTATCCTTCAATATCCACCCCACCACTTACAAGGAATTTTAGAGAAAGAAACGAGAGACACCAAGGGGCACAACAAAGATTCCAACAGAAACCACAGTACTATAAGAACAACAAGTGAAGGTGAAGATCATGACCGCCAATATAGAACTCCCCCAGAATGGAGAAGATGAAAATTCCACAATGGACCACCATGTAGATTTGATGATCCTTGGAGAGCGTATGAGAGACATGATATACAGATGACCCAACAGATTTCAACCATTACAAGATTTTTAGATCGAAACACCAGGACAGAATTTTTTAGAGAGGGGAAGATTTTACGAACAGAATAAGATAAACATCTACAGACGGAGTGGAAAAGAGGAGGGAAACCCAACAAAAAAAATACTAAAATAGAAAAAGGTGAAGTTTAATACTCCCAACATCAAGGTGACCACATACTCAACGAACATGAGAGATCAGTCCTTGAAAAACACCTCAAATATGCCCCTATAAGGAAGATAACTGAATTTGAGTTATATGCAGATGTTCAAAAATATATAAGGGAATTGACTGTGAAAAAAATTATCCAAGGATAAAGGGCCAACTTTGGTGTTCAGACCAACATCAACCTTTTATCCTGCCCATCTGAAAGGAAATAACTTTGACACATTTGCTGCATAGATTATGGAAGATTTGAATGACATCAGATCAAAATCCAATTCAATTTGAACTATAAGGAATGAGAATTGCGCTTGGAACCCAGGAGAACAATGACAAAGTGGTAATTAAACCTGCAAAGAGGGTGGTGTGGTCCTTATGGATGCAGATAATTACAAGGAGCTCCTTAGACGACTTGAAGACCCAGCCACCTAAAAAAAAAAACTAAAAAAAAGTATCCGATAATGTCATACAAAAAGGATCTGGAAGCATTAGTTATGAAATATGAAAATGTCCTTAACAAAAACAATGTCCTTAACAAAAAATGAATTGAAATTTCTCATTCTAGAAACTCCACAGATACCAGCTATATAAACATATATGTATATAGCTGGTATAGCCCTGTTCCAGCCACATAACACCCACTCTGTACTACCTTCACTGGCTGCCTATAAGATGGCGAATAATTTTCAAGATTGGTTTACTGACTTTCAAAGCTCTACATGACCAGGGCCCAAGGTACCTGCAGCAGCTTCTGATCCCTTATTGTCCCACTTGATTACTGCGATCGGTTGATGAAGGACTACTAACAGAACCCAGAATTACCCTGAACTAACATAGGGGTTGAGCTTTCAGGGCTGTGGCTCCAACTCTATGGAACTCACTTCCCCGCTCAGTTCGAGAAGCTTCCACTCTGGAAACATTCAAAAATAGAATCAAGACTTTCCTGTTCACCCAAGCATTTCACTAGTGTCCCTAAGTTGTTAAGTTGGTTTTGTATTTTGTGCTGTAAAAGGCTAATGCAAGCACTTTGAGTCCTAATAGGAGACAAGTGCTATATAAATAACATAATATATATATATATATATATATATATATATATATATATATATATATATATATATATATATATACCATGGGAAGAAGGCGGCACTCTCACAGGCTTGATTCAAGATTTAAAAGTCCTTTATTGCAGCGGTCCTACGCCGTTACGGAGTTACCTCCATCATCAGGGACACAATAGCATGCACAGAATTCAAACAATAAATACAGAAAAGCAAACATTTACCCCACCCCCCATGTCACCACCGATTGGCCACACACTCACCCTCCCCCGTCAGCATCCCGCCGCACACCTGTCAGCCCTTGTCGCGATCAGCCCGCAGTAACACACCGGGCGGGGAGCACGTCACTCTCACTGACCTGCTCTTCCGCACCACGTGATCGGACGGGCTGCATCGCGCCATTGGACAATCCACGTGCGCGTCATCAACACTAGACGGAGAATGGACGGGCGCAGAGCGTGACCCAATCGGTCGCTATGGAAACAATAAACAAACATAAACAAACAGAGTAAAATAACGATCTGCAGCGATCTCCAATATAAAAAGCATAAAAACTGGTACTAACATTTGCACAGCGGTATATTCAATATAAAGACATCCTTACATTTATAGGATTCAGCATGTTATGCAGATATTTGCGTATAATTTATAATATGAAACATAAGCCAGCATAATGGAAGGGCATTAATTGAACAACATGACTATAATGATTCTATATATTACTCAAATGTTACAAATACAAGTATACAGTACAGCGAGGTGGAACCTAAATGAAACACTGGAGCCCCAGAGTCTCATTCAGACCACCAGGGGACATTGTCCCCAGAGAGAAAATCCAACGACTCTCTCTCTGGAGAAGAACTTTATTCCTATTCCCCCCTCTGATGGACAGGGGCACGTGATCAATGATCATAGTGCGTATAGAGGCCACACTGTGTTTAAATAATAAACAGTGGCGAGCCACAGGTTGGTCACTATGTCCACTGGAGGTTCGACCCACCTTCAATTAATCCCTCGGTGAGGACTTTTACCAGGATGATGGACCAGCTGGGTGCGGTGGAGTCGGTCCGCACACATACCAGGTATAATTTGTCCATGCCACAACAACTGGCTTTAAATAATTTGGCTAAAAGGAGGGATATAATTGTGCGTAATGCAGACAAGGGGGGTGCTGTAATTGTTCAGGACTTCCAGGACTATAAGTCTGAGTGCCTCAGACAATTGGGTGATACCAAGACTTACAAGCTTCTTGCCAAAAATCCTACTGTTGTATTTAAACAGGAGTTAGATTTAATTCTGAATACTGCTGTTAGAGATGGGTACCTTGATGTGGAATTTAAACAAGCTCTGTCGGTTGAGTACCCTGTGGTACCCTTGTTTTACACCCTGCCGAAGGTGCACAAGGACCCTCTGCATCCTCCAGGACGACCTATTATTTCGTCCAGGGGGTCCTTGATGCACCCGGTAGCTGTGTATCTGGATACAATTTTGAATCCTTGTGTCCAGAGGTTAAAATCTTATTTAAGAGATACGACTGCCCTTTTATCGATCCTCGATAATCTTTCAGGATTAAATGTACTGGAAAATGAATGTATCATGTGTACGGCGGACGTTACCAGCCTCTACACCTGTATCCCCCATGATGCAGGTGTGGAGGCGGTGCGGTCGCTGATTTCTAGTGATACAGAATACATGGGTCCCCCCATTGAGTTTTTCATGATTTTGTTGACTTTTGTATTAACAAGGAATTATTTCCTCTTTGAAGGTAAATTTTATCTACAGGTGGCAGGCTGTGCCATGGGGTCAGCAGTGGCCCCGGCATATGCCAATGCCTTTATGCATCACGTTGAACAGAACATGTTTTTTAGGGATGGCATTTTGAGATCTGAAGTGTTGTTGTACAAACGTTACATTGACGATCTCTTGATTTTTTGGAATCAAGACAAAGAAAGTTTGGAGCAGGTGTTTGTGGACCACGCCCACAGTGGCAGTGTGGTCGGGTTCACTTATACCATGAATACTGATAATGTACAATTTCTGGACGTCGCAATATCGAAGAGGGA
>NC_139225.1:15182647-15240147 GCF_055691185.1 Crinia signifera | reverse complement strand
GAGTGTCACTTTTCATTGGCAGCAGTAGCCGGGAGAGCCGGGACTTGGCGCAGACGGATGCGGCAGGAGGTAACGGCCGCACGGGGGGGCAGTGGGGAGTTTGTTTACCCTAGGGGGGAGGGGGTGTTTACCCTAGAGGGAGGGGATGTTTGTTTACCCTGGGGGGGGCGCCCCTCTGCATTTTCGGCAGGGGGGCGCAGAAATAATAGTTAAAATGTAATACACACCGGGACTCGGGCATATTTTAGGCATAACCCATTCTGGTACAGACATTCCTCACTTAACGACCTACCTGTTTACCGACCACCCGGACTTACGAACCGGGCCTTCGTTTAGCGTCCGTGCTGTGACTCCTCGGATTTACGACCCTGCCTGCTCTGATTTACGACCTGCCCGGCTACCGTCTCGCAGTTACGACCTGCCCGCCTACCCTCTCGCAGTTATGACCTGCCCATCTACCCTCTCGCAGTTACGACCTGCCCTGCCTGTTTAGCGACCCGCGTCTCAGAAGTCTTTAAGTGGTTTTATATATGCTCGTTTAACAACCAATTCACTTAACGACCGGGTCGTAGGAACGGAACCTGGTCGTTAAGTGAGGAATGTCTGTATATGGGAAAGTTTATTTGAACACAAGACATTTAACAATGTGTTTCCAGCAATACCGGAAGTCAACTTAAACACGTGACCGAAAGGAGTGAACATCACATACTGGGACTCTGTATAATTTAAACACTACCCATTCAGCTAGAAGCCCATAATTCAGCATGAATTCTGATATGGGGTATGAGGATTAGATGGAATCAAGTATGCAATTAAGGGGATAATTATGCCCAATCAGCCAGTGGGTCCATGAACAAAGATCATCACTAGATCGAAACTCATTGGTTTGGATTGGACCGCTGGCTTTTGAACAGAAGGGACCCATACTTAACAATTATATGAGCGTCTATGGCAGTTCCCACCATAGATGCCTCTGTTAAAGTTTTAACATAGGCGTCTATGGTGGGCTACCCTCCATAGACTACCAAGTGCGGAGCTCCCCCAGAGTCAATTCCTGATAGTCTAAAGGGAATCCTTCATTCTCGGGGAGGAGGCACAAGTTTAAACACTCTTGCGGTTCACTTGGTATAGTGCTTTGCCGGTTTGTTATTTTTTAAACCCTGGATGCCTACTTGGACCAAAGAGGACCGATCTACACTGGAGGGATGATGAGTATAATTTTTTTCACAGGTACCCTTTTAGATTTTCTAGTGGTCAAGTGGACCGAAACTAGCAACTTACCTATCAAGATAGGTAAGTATGTATTGGACGTGTAATAAAGTTGTACTTTATTTGTGAGTGGGTAATTTCTTTCAGTATTGGTTCTGTAGTATGACAAACAAGTCCTAGTGTGCCCATTTATTCCCTGCATGCTGAGAATTGTTGTTCTTCAAGTACCAGTATGCAGGAGAGGTTTGGTGGGCCTTGTAGTTCTAGCACAAACCCCAATATCTTATTTTTACACTGTTTTTAGCCCTTTAATTACCATCAGTCCACGGCCCAGGGGTGCTTGGGACAGCCCTGTGCTTCAGCCCATGCCACGGGTGTACTGAGGGGGGAGACCCTTTGTTTGGGGAGGACACCCGGCCAGGGCTGACCAGCCAGGGTGTCCTGTTTTGGCTGGGAGAACTTATATAAAAAGTTTCCCCCGACTGTGGCATGATACCGCTGTCTGGAGCCTGGTGCTGGTTATATATAGGAAAACCCTATTTTTTGTCCCCCATGTTTTTGTACGCATAAATGGTCCAAGAGCAGGTGCTGGTCTCTTGAATGGACCCTATTTAATTTTTAAAACCAGAATCTGCCGTTTTTTTGCACCGAGAAGTCAGGTCCGTGCAGGCTTCAGCCAAATACGGATGAAAAGTAACTGAATTCAGCAGTATGAATGATAGTAAATGAGACGATCACCACAGAACTCATGGCCATATACAGCCGAGTTTTATCGATGGTGTAGTCATCATACAGCCGAATTCACCTGATAGTAAATTTGCCGGGTCCCGGACGTATTTTTAGATCAAATGCACCGATTCGTAAATTTACACCTACATTGTCCTTACAAAGAAAAAAGGATTAAAAAGGGTTGAGAGGGTTGAGATTACCTGAAGGGTAAAAAAAGGGGCAGACTAGATGGGCCAAATGGTTCTTATCTGCTGTCAAATTCTATGTTACATTGGATGTAGCAGAGGAGTACTGCTGTGATGTATAACATACTACATCGGGTGTAGCAGAGAGGTATTGCTGTAATGTATAACATACTACATCGGGTGTAGCAGAGGGGTATTGCTGTGATGTATAACATACTACATCGGGTGTAGCAGAGAGGTATTGCTGTGATGGATAACATACTACATCGGGATGTAGCAGAGGGGTATTGGTGTGCTGTATAACATACTACATGGGGTGTAGCAGAGGGGTATTGCTGTTATGTATAACATACTACATCGGGTGTAGCAGAGAGGTATTGCTGTGATGTATAACATACTACATCGGGATGTAGCAGAGGGGTATTGGTGTGATGTATAACATACTACATGGGGTGTAGCAGAGAGGTATTGCTGTGATGTATAACATACTACATGGGGTGTAGCAGAAGGTTATTGCTGTGATGTATAACATACTACATGGGGTGTAGCAGAGGGGTATTGCTGTGATGTATAACATACTACATCGGGTGTAGCAGAGGAGTATTGCTGTGATGTATAACATACTACATCGGGTGTAGCAGAGAGGTATTGCTGTGATGTATAACATACTACATCGGGTGTAGCAGAGGGGTATTGCTGTGATGTATAACATACTACATGGGGTGTAGCAGAGAGGTATTGCTGTGATGTATAACATACTACATGGGGTGTAGCAGAGGGGTATTGCTGTGATGTATAACATACTACATTGGGGTGTAGCAGAGAGGTATTGCTGTGATGTATAACATACTACATGGGGTGTAGCAGAGGGGTATTGCTGTTATGTATAACATACTACATGGGGTGTAGCAGAGGGGTATTGCTGTTATGTATAACATACTACATGGGGTGTAGCAGAAGGTTATTGCTGTGATGTATAACATACTACATTGGGTGTAGCAGAGAGGTATTGCTGTGATGTATAACATACTACATGGGGTGTAGCAGAGGGGTATTGCTGTGATGTATAACATACTACATTGGGGTGTAGCAGAGAGGTATTGCTGTGATGTATAACATACTACATGGGGTGTAGCAGAGGGGTATTGCTGTGATGTTAAACATACTACATGGGGTGTAGCAGAGGGGTATTGCTGTGATGTATAACATACTACATGGGGTGTAGCAGAAGGTTATTGCTGTGATGTATAACATACTACATGGGGTGTAGCAGAGGGGTATTGCTGTGATGTATAACATACTACATCGGGTGTAGCAGAGAGGTATTGCTGTGATGTATAACATACTACATTGGGGTGTAGCAGAGGGGTATTGCTGTGATGTATAACATACTACATGGGGTGTAGCAGAGGGGTATTGCTGCGATGTATAACATACTACATGGGGTGTAGCAGAGGGGTATTGCTGCGATGTATAACATACTACTTGGGGTGTAGCAGAGGGGTATTGCTGTGATGTATAACATACTACAATGGTGTTGCAGAGGGGTATTGCTGTGATGTATAACATACTACATGGGGTGTAGCAGAGGGGTATTGCTGTGATGTATAACATACTACATGGGGTGTAGCAGAGGGGTATTGCTGTGATGTATAACATACTACATGGGGTGTAGCAGAGGGGTATTGCTGTGATGTGTAACATACTACATGGGGTGTAGCAGAGGGGTATTGCTGTGATGTGTAACATACTACATGGGGTGTAGCAGAGGGGTATTGCTGTGATGTATAACATACTACATGGGGTGTAGCAGAGGGGTATTGCTGTGATGTGTAACATACGACATTGAGCTGGTACTGAATGCAATATCTCTGCCCACAGACTGCTGCCCACCCAGCGCTGAGGAAATGCAGCACCCAGGGAACATCTGAAGATAACTCACAGCGGGTGTCCAAGATGGGGACTCACGGGAAGAGCAGCGAGCCCTTCACCCTCCAACGGGGGGCACTGTCACTTCATTTCACCAATCTGCAAGGCACCTAATATCTCCTGTCTGCTGTGTCCTATATTAAGCACTTTCTCAGGTTTTGCACTTTGATTTATTGCACTATTGTACAATCACCTCTGCTCCTGTCTGATCCATACTCTGGTAAATGATAAATATCTATCAGCCAATTGGGTAAAATCGCACAACCAAAATGCAGCGTTCCATATGATTGGCCGGGGAACTACGCACGGTGAGAGCAGAGCACGTCATCTGGGACGGTGACTTGTGTGAGGGAATCGCCATGTCTGCTGCTGCTGCTGCCCCCTTATCAGGGTGAAAATAGGCCTCTGCCTCATGTTCCCGGGAACTGGCCTCCATTTGTAGTATGGATTATATATATTATGTATTTGCCACACTTGTCTTACTGTATACAGGAACGTTATATATATATATATATAATATGGATTTGCCACACGTGTCTTGTGCAGATTTTCTATTTAAATAAATATTGGTAATTTCCTAATCCTCCGGTGTTGTGACATCCGCGTTCTCTGTAGAGCGCCTGGGATCATGGATCTTGGTGATGAATATGTGAGATATTTGCCCCTCATGAGGATACAGATGTGTATGGCGATCACTACAGAACCATGCGCTGTACCTGTCACTAAATTCTGCCACCTGCCAAAGAGACAACAGGCCCCCAGCTGTGTCCGTCAGGTGGATGATGGACGCGGTGAGCGCGGGTCAGGATTACGGTTATCGTATAGGAGATCAGCGATGTCTAGATCGACAGTAACAAAAAATCAACACTAGCAAAAGGTTGACAAGAACATGGTCGACAGTGAAAAGGTTGACACAAGTTTTTTAACATTTTTTTTAGTGTGGTATATGGTTCCGACAGTCATTAGCCCGACATCAGTATCCCAACTGGCCCGGACTGAGACAGCATGGCGAGCGCAACAAAGCCCCTTGCGGGCACGGTTGCTCGCCACCTATTCTATTCTCCCTCTCTGGGGGTCGTGGACCGCCACGAGGGAGAATAGCCAGTGGCCGTCGGGAACCCGGCTGTCTGTGTTTTAACAGTTGGGATCCTGACGTCGGGTAAATAACTGTCGGGATCCCGTCCAGCACCCGTGACAGCAGTATCCTCTGGGTCATTCATAAGGCACCTCAGGCTCCTGCCTATGGCCCGGAGGGCACCAAAGAGCCTGTATTACTTCAAAGTGTGTTTCTATGGGGTCTCTGTCAGGCACTGGGGAAAGTTGGAGGGGGGGGGGGGGGTGTGCAAGGTTCCACCTCATCCTCTGTTTTATGTCTCATCGCTGCCCACCCAGCAAATGGGTTAAACCCATGAAAGGAGCGTCCGATGTTGTAGCAGGAGACAGAGGTGGCTTTCCTTGTGTAATCCCATCAAAGTGTAGAGATCTGAGACTCCCCCAGCCCTGATTAATGCCAGGCCTAATCTGGCTGGTCTCCGGATGTCTCTGAGGGATGCCTGAGGTAATCCGGCCCTGTGTTACCTGTCTGCTTGTCCTGCCTGGAGGTGAATGACTGTGGTGGTGTCTGGTATAACACAAGCTGTGGACAGAACCATCAGAGCCAATGAGACCGAGAGGAGGGTGCATGGGAGAAGGTTCCCACCATATAACGTGTACAATAGACGCAGCGCCCCTGGCAGTCACCCCCTGGTGATCGCATTAACTAATAGTCTCTACATCCCTGAGACGCCCACAGAAGCTGCATCTGACTGCGCACAACCTTGTTCATGCGCAGTGTGACTGATATCGCCTGCGTCCGATATCACCGCTGCCTCCACCTCTGCAGCGAGCACAGACTCGCCAAATCTAGGAGCTGAAGAGTAGGGAACACCATCGATGGTGCCATCAGCGATTTACACCTATAGTTACAGCCATGGATGTTCACATTGGTACCACGTACGTGACCGACGTGATACCAGTGTTATCCAATGACCACCACAGTCACCAGGTCTCAGTACAGACCTCGCCATCTCACGCTGGTACCAGGGTCAGAGTCCTTCAATGGCTGTCGTGTGTGTATATACAGTATGTATGTACAGTATATACAGACATACCGCACTTAATGACCAGGTTCCATTCCTACGACGCCGTTGTTAAACGAACATGTATAAAAAATACATAATACAAATACAGTACACTTCTAAATAAAGAAAAGTCATACTCCTCCTATTCTCTGACATGTCACAGAGACGCTGCAAAACGTGTGCAGCACGGGTCACTAAACAGTCTGCGCAGGTCGTAAGTATGAATGGGTAGGCAGGACGCAAGGGCAGAGTCGTAAGTCTGAGCAGTCGCAGTGTGGTCGAAAAAAGAAGGCCAGGTTGTAAGTCTGAGTGGTTGTTAAGTGAGGAATGTCTAGATAGACAGATAGCAAATGTATTCAAAATATGCAGAAGTTGGGAGAACCTGTCCGCCTATATCTGTGACATCACACGTTGGGGAGACGTTGGTCAGTTGGATGGTTGGTCAGTTGACTTTATGCTGGCCACACATCAGACCAACTTTCCTCCAACCATCCAACTAGTTGGTTGGATGGAATAAAAACCTGGTACTGGATAGGAGCAAATGTAATTTGTAATTAAGTCATTAGTTTCCCAAATCGGAAAATGGACAACAACTGTCACCTATTTGATTTAAACAATTTCACTGAATGTTTTTGTCCATTCTCCTGAGTTTGTGAGCAAATTGCTTATTGGCATTTGCCCAGTGGCGTAACTATCGTCCCGCAGCCCCCGCGATTGCGGGGAGGCGATGAGGGTATGTGGGCGCCGGGGGGGCTGCGGGATGATAGTTGCCTTCTGCCGCCGGACCGGTGGTTTTATTTGCACCACCGGGTCCCAGCTCTCCCGAGTCCCGGCAACCGCAGCGCTGTTCTAATACAAAAAGGTGACACTTGGAAAATGGCTGCCCCCATACCGCAGACAGTTTTTCGTCTGCAGTATGGGGGCAGCCATTTTCCAAGTGTCACTTTTTCATTAGCAGCAGTAACGGGAGAGCCGCCCGGGACCCGGCGCAGACGGATGCGGCCAGCCGGCCACGCCGGCCAGAGGTAACACACACACACACATACACACAAACACGTCACACATACATACAAACACACACACACAGAAACACAACCCCCCCTCCCCACCGCCGTACCATGGCTCCGCTCCGTTTTTTTTTACCGGGGGGCGCCTCCTGCATTGTCGGCAGGGGGGCGCCGAAAATCTAGTTACGCCGCTGCATTTGCCCCCATATAGTACCAGATTTTCAGTCCAACCATCCAACTAATTGGATGGTTGGAGGAAAGTTGGTCTGATGTGTGGCCAGCAGAGACTGTTAGCCATTTGGATGGTTGGACGGTTGATTAATCGATGGTTCGGGGAGAGGGTGCTAGGGCTATTTCACACCCTCCGGCTGACGCCAGCCTAAAGCTGTGTTGTACACAGAAGTTTACAATGGATGGGACGGTCACTGCCCGATCTGTCCTTTCCAATGGTGACATCCGGCAGCCAGGCCGTGACCATCCCATGTGAAAGGACACAAAGTTCTCCAGTGTTAACTACTGTGTACGACGCAGCTTTTGTCTGTTTCACCGCCCGACGTCAGCTGCAGGCACCATTATATATGACAGCAGTGCAGTAATAGTCTACATGGTATCTGGTCGACAGTCACTTGGTGGACCACTGATGTTCGACAGTGGTCACCGCCTAATAATGGTTGACATACACTAGGTTGACATTGACAAAATGAAACACAAAAAAATGTCAACATGTACATGGTCAACACAGGAAATGGTTGACACCAGTTTTTGGTGATTATTTTAAATCCAACTTGTTATTGTTTCACGATCCAAGTGGGCATAGATTTAGATTATAATTGTGGGCCGAGTGCAGGGATACACTTAGACAGTGGCCATGACAACATATGTGGACATGTGAACTCATGTTGACCTTTCCCTGTGTCGATCATTTTCATGTCGAACTTTGCTTTTCTGTTAATGTAGACCTAGTGTATGACGAAACGTTTTAGGTGTTGGCCTACTCACTGTCAACGATTACTGTCAACCAAGACACTGTCGACCATCTATTCTATAATAGCATAACCAGTTAACTGTTAACATATGGTAGGCAGGGCTGCCAAGAGAAATCCTGGGCCCCGGTACAGCAACTTCCTGGGGCCCCCATGGACGGAGATCCCTGCACACTCTGCGGACCCGATGTTACGCCACTGCTTCCAAGGTGGATACACGTACAAAAATTTACACTGTAAAGCCTATTACACATGTCACACACCCATTACATATTATACCACATGCCATAATGCTCATTACACATTATACCACACACCGTAATGCTCATTGCATATTAATAAGTTAACATGCTCTACCAGGGGTTAACATGCTCTGCCAGGGGTTAACATTCTGTGCAAGGGATTAACCTGTCTGCCCTGATTTACATGCTCTGCCAGGGGTTAACATGCTCTGTCAGGGGTTACATGCTCTTTGCAAAGGATTTACACATACCCTCCAACATGGCCCATTTCATTAGGTACAAAATGCTCTGTTCCTGGACTTCCCTGCCAGTGGCAATTACAGATGTGAGCCAGCAGCACAGTCCAATATTCAAAAGTGGGGGTCACATATACTGCCACCCCAAGCATCACTGTCCTGGACTCACTGGCAGTTGATGTGACTGCCCCTCTTTGAATTTTGGACTGTGCTGGAGCGCAACCTCATTTTGTACCTAATGGAATGGGTCATGTTGGGGGTACTTGCCACCAAATAAAAAAACCTGTGTGTCCAGACCAGGGCCCCCCTGACAGGCCCGGGCCCGGGTAAATTGTACATGCTCCCCCCCCTCTCTCGGCACCCCTGATGGTAGGTACATTACATTACACGTACAGTAGCGCAGTATTAGTGTGCATACGGTAGCAATGAGTATCGTATTAATGTATATACGGTAGCAATGAGCTTCACTGAAGGCAGCGCACTATTAGTGTACATACGGTAGTATTGACCATTATACTGACGGCAGCGCAGTATCAGTGTACATACGGTAGCAGCGGCAGACCCTCCCTCTGACCGTCCGTGCGTAGCCCCGCCTTCCGTGCCGTGACGTCACGGGGAGAGAGAGGCCGCCGCTGGACCGGTAGCTATGGCCGCACGTTGCGGGGCTCCGGTGATGCGGGCGGCGCTGCTGCTGCTCCTGGCCGGGGTCAGGGCGCTGATGGCGGGCGAGACGTCGCTGTACGGGCCGCAAGACGCGGGGATCTCAGTGCTGGATCGGAGCTCGGTGAGCGGCTCCCTGTACAACTCATCCTCCGTCTGGTTGCTGGAGTTCTACTCCTCCTGGTGCGGCCACTGCATCCACTATGCCCCCACCTGGAGGCTGCTGGGGTCCGACGTGCAGGGTGAGAGCACCAGGGGGGAGTCCTGTACACAAGGGGGGACTGCCACACTGTACACAAGGGGGGGGGGACTGCCACACTGTACACAAGGGGGGGGGACTGCCACACTGTACACAAGGGGGGACTGCCACACTATACACAAGGGGGGACTGCCACACTGTACACAAGGGGGGACTGCCACACTGTACACAAGGGGGGACTGCCACACTGTACACAAGGGGGGACCTGCCACACTGTACACAAGGGGGGACTGCCACACTGTACACAAGGGGGGGACTGCCACACTGTACACATGGGCGGGACTGCCACACTATACACAAGGGGGGGACTGCCACACTGTACACATGGGCGGGACTGCCACACTATACACAAGGGGGGGACTGCCACACTGTACACAAGGGTGGGACCTGCCACACTGTACACAAGGGGGGACTGCCACACTGTACACAAGGGGGGGACTGCCACACTGTACACATGGGCGGGACTGCCACACTATACACAAGGGGGGGACTGCCACACTGTACACATGGGCGGGACTGCCACACTGTACACAAGGGGGGACTGCCACACTGTACACAAGGGGGGACTGCCACACTGTACACAAGGGGGGGACTGCCACACTGTACACAAGGGGGGACTGCCACACTGTACACAAGGGGGGGACTGCCACACTGTACACATGGGCGGGACTGCCACACTATACACAAGGGGGGGACTGCCACACTGTACACAAGGGGGGGACCTGCCACACTGTACACAAGGGGGGGACCTGCCACACTGTACACAAGGGGGGGGGGGACGACTGCCACACTGTACACAAGGGGGGGGGGACGACTGCCACACTGTACACAAGGGGGGGACGACTGCCACACTGTACACAAGGGGGGGACCTGCCACACTGTACACAAGGGGGGGGGACCTGCCACACTGTACACAAGGGGGGGGGACCTGCCACACTGTACACAAGGGGGGGGGACCTGCCACACTGTACACAAGGGGGGGGGGGACCTGCCACACTGTACACAAGGGGGGGGGACCTGCCACACTGTACACAAGGGGGGGGGGACCTGCCACACTGTACACAAGGGGGGGGGGACTGCCACGCTGTACACAAGGGGGGGGGGGACTGCCACGCTGTACACAAGGGGGGGGGGGGACTGCCACGCTGTACACAAGGGGGGGGGGGACTGCCACGCTGTACACAAGGGGGGGGGGGGACTGCCACGCTGTACACAAGGGGGGGGGGACTGCCACGCTGTACACAAGGGGGGGGGGGACTGCCACGCTGTACACAAGGGGGGGGGGGACTGCCACACTGTACACAAGGGGGGGGGGGGACTGCCACACTGTACACAAGGGGGGGACAGGCCGGTTGCCACACTGTACACAAGGGGGGACAGGCCGCTTGCCATACTGTACATGGTGGACTGCAATACTTTACACAGGGGAGAGGGAGCTGTCAATACTGTATACAGGGGAGGGGGTACTGTCATACTGTACAATGGGGGGGGGGCGGGCACGACTGACACTGTACATGACCTAATGACCCTGTCAACCTAGACACATGTCGACCTAGTGGTGTCGATCTAATGACTGTCTAACAACTTGCTGGTGACCAACTGATCCACACCCACCCGACTGGGGGCCTGACATTCTGTACAATGGGGGGGGGACGGACATGTAACTGGCTGTGTATGATCGATGACAGGCGCTGGTTGGTGCTTTCGCTCTCTCCGAGGTTTGGTACATCTCCCCATTATGTACAGTGGGGGCAGAGGCGTTGTCCTGGGCTATGTAGTGGGGTCACATTGAGCACTATAATACCCAATATCTTCCATCAGGTGCCATCTGGTGCCCAGGGCATTGCCCGTGTAGCAGTGTGTGGGCTGACGTGTGCTCGTTGAGATTTGTCCAACCTGATGAACTTGAAAAACCAGGAGCCAGTAAATGGGAAGTTTCACTGGGTGATGGCGCAGACAGTCCTTACTGGCAACCGTTATAGCACCTGATGCCTCCTGTTTTTGGGTCAGAGGGTTCTGGGCTCCCAAAATGTGCCCCTGACCCTGGCTGATGCCTCCTGTGCAGACCAGCTTCCCCGAGGTGTGGCAGTGTGCCCATGATGCCTAGCTGATGCCCCCTGTACAGAGCAGGTTCCCCAAGGTGTGGCAGTGTGCCCCAGACCTTGGCAAATGCCACCTGTACAGAACAGGTTACCTGAGGTGTGGCAGTGTGCCCCAGACCTTGGCTGATGCCCCCTGTACAGAGCAGGTTCCCTGAGGTGTGGCGGTGTGCCTCGGATGTCTGGCTGATGCCTCCTGTACATACCAGGTTCCCCGAGGTGTGGTAGGATGCCCCTTGTACAGAGCAGGTTCCCCGAGGTGTGGCAGTGTGCCCGGGACCTTGGCTGATGCCCCCTGTACAGAGCAGGTTCCCTGAGGTGTGGCGGTGTGCCTCGGATGTCTGGCTGATGCCTCCTGTACATACCAGGTTCCCCGAGGTGTGGTAGGATGCCCCCTGTATAGAGCAGGTTCCCTGAGGTGTGGCAGTGTGCCCCAGACCTTGGCTGATGCCACCTGTACAGAGCAGGTTACCTGAGGTGTGGCAGTGTGCCCCAGACCTTGGCTGATGCCCCCTGTACAGAGCAGGTTCCCTGAGGTGTGGCAGTGTGCCTCAGATGTCTGGCTGATGCCTCCTGTACATACCAGGTTCCCCGAGGTGTGGTAGGATGCCCCCTGTACAGAGCAGGTTCCCAGAGGTATTATATGTGAGGTGATGCAGAAAACCTGCTCCACAGAGGTTGGAAATACAGCTACATGTAAGCAGCTTTAGGGAGTCTTGGGCACCCTAACAGTGCGTTTTTTTCCAGGTCTCCTTATAGAATCACATAGGAAATAGTCTACACCAGCTGAGGATATGTTATCATGTGCTCCAACAAGGAGCTATGGAAAACATGCACTGCTGGGTTCCCTGAGGACTGCAGCAATTATATGTGCCACCAAAGTCCCATTGTCCTCCATGTACACCTATTACCGCAGCGATCTGCCATTGCTCCCAGCGCCCAGTAGGGGGCGCAGTCCCCTTGTCCTCCATGTACACCTGTTACCGTAGCGCCTTACCATTGCTCCCAGGGGCCAGTAGGGGGTGCAGTCCCCTTATCCTCCATGTACACCTGTTACCGCAGCGTTCTGCCATTGCTCCCAGCGCCCAGTAGGGGGCGCAGTCCCCTTGTCCTCCATGTAACCTGTTACTGCAGCGCGCTGCCATTGCACCCAGCGCCCAGTAGGGGGCGTAGTCCTCCATGTACACCTGTTACCGCAGCGCTCTGCCATTGCTCCCAGCGCCCAGTAGGGGGCGTAGTCCTCCATGTACACCTGTTACCGCAGCGCTCTGCCATTGCGCCCAGTAGGGGGCGTAGTCCTCCATGTACACCTGTTATCGCATTGCTCTACCATTGCGCCCAGTAGGGGGCGCAGTCCCATTGTCCTCTATGTACACCTGTTACCACATCACTCTGTCATTGCTCCCAGCGCCCAGTAGGGGGTGCAATCCCCTTGTCCTCCATGTACACCTGTTACCACATCGCTCTGTCATTGCTCCCAGCGCCCAGTAGGGGGTGCAATCCCCTTGTCCTCCATGTACACCTGTTACCACATCGCTCTGCCATTGCACCCAGTGCCCAGTAGGGGGCGCAGTCCCATTGTCCTCCATGTACACCTGTTACCGCAGCCCTCTGCCATTGCTCCCAGTGCCCAGTAGGGGGCGCAGTCCCATTGTCCTCCATGTACACCTGTTACCACATTACTCTGCAATTGCACCCATTGCCCAGTAGGGGGCAAGTCCCCTTGTCCTCCATGTCCACCCATTACCATATTACTCTGCAATTTCACCCAGTGCCCAGTAGGGGGCGAAGTCCCATTGTCCCTTATGTACACCTGTTACCGCAGCCCTCTGCCATTGCTCCCAGTGCCCAGTAGGGGGCGCAGTCCCATTGTCCTCACCTGTTACCACATCGCTCTGCCATTGCTCCCAACGCCCAGTAGGGGGCGCAGTCCCATTGTCCTCTATGTACACCTGTTACCACATCGCTCTGCCATTGTTACCAGCGCCCAGTAGTGGGCGCAGTCCCATTGTCCTCCATGTACACCGGTTACCACAGCCCTCAGCGTGATGCATTAATCTGTGCTGTGCTGGGCTCTTTCCGCTTTGCTGTGGTTAATAATGGATGATTAGTGGGATCTGCAAGGTGTTATCAGCCAGGCAGTGTTCTGTATACGGTATATATTACCTGTGGGCGGCGTCACCTGGGCCTCAGGCGCACTTCTCGCTCTAAGTAAACAGCGTTATCCGGCGGCTTGGAGATTGCTCTTTTAGTAACGTGTCATTAACCAGAGCTGTCATTAAGGCATTAGCACAGCCGGCTGAGTTCCCCGCACGCTGCCAGGACCCGGGTCAGGTTCCAGCCTGTACATGTTGCTGGCCGGATGGCAGGTTCCCAGGCATGGCAAACGCTGGCCAATAGGATTCCCTGTTCTCACCCATCTGAATGCTGTGATGTCACCAGGCTGACATGCACAGCAGGGGCCTGTAACACCGCACTGTCCTGATTGTGCGCTGGAATGGCGCAGTCACATCTTAGTTATTTTATCTACGCTTGTATAGTATATGTTTCTGGTGTAGCCGGGGCAGACTTCCAGAGACATATGGCAGTGATCAGGAAGCAACTTATATATGATTCTTCTGTGGACATTGCCCAAGCCTCCCAGCCAGAGAAGCAATGGGCAGTCGTGGCCATAAAGCGCTCCTCATTAACACGTACAGTATATGGATGACGGGTCAATGGTGACATAAACCCGACACAAGCAATATGTCAGCATGGCAATGAAAATGTTGACCAGAGTTTTTCTAATGATCGTCCAATGATCCACCCCCATTCGGACCTGTTACCTGCTGTATGAGACTTTTAGGGGGCTCATTCGCATACACAGGCGCAGTGCAGAAGAGATGCCGCTTGTCCTGACCTTACCCTGTGCAGCGTTTGCATCATCCCTGCGGTTGGTTATTTTGACCATATCGTATCTGTTTCCGCCTGTCCCCCAGCTGGCACACTGACCCGCGGGCAGACACAGGTGGCTATTGTCAGGCAGCATTAACATTGCAGAACATATATCAGTGACATTGGGAGGGTCCGCGCATCCCCCAGCCGCCCCCGCTCTGTTTGTGCCACAGAATAGTCGGTTACATCCTTTGTCTGCAGTTCAATGGTCTCCCATCTGTCCTCCCCGGTACCTGCAGTCTGCTCATCTGCTGCAACGGCCGGCCCCTCAGCTGCTGTCAGCCTGCCCGTGCATGCCTGGGGGGGGGGGGGTCTCTATGAATGGGATGTCTGTGTTACTGGGTGGGTAATGGTCCCACAAGTGTGTGTGTGTGTGTGTGTGTGTGTGTGTAGATATCTATCTATCTGTGCATATCTCTTTATATGTGTCTTATCCAAATATCCATCTCCAAAATCCATCTCTTTTTTTGGGGGGGGGGGGAGATATATAACACGATAAATATTTTCAAGAAAATGGTAGCTTGGCATTCAATTCAGTGTCTCAGAACACAAACTTTGTTTCATGTTTTAAAACCTTGTTTCATGCACAAATAAAATCTCTTTCTGTGTATCGGATGTGTTTGATTATTTGCTTATACAACATAAATGCAAGATCCCTCGTTGAAATATAAAAATATTCCAAAATATGGAATAATCCGTTATCCAAAATTTTTCCGGTCCTGAGCATTTTGGATAAGGGATACTCAACCTGTGTGTGTGTGTGTGTGTGTGTGTGTGTGTGTGTGTGTGTGTGTGTGTGTGTGTGAGCTCTGCGGTTCCGGTTACACCATAGATGAGCATTAGCTGCCCCTATAGAGTAACACAGGCCATGGTTCTCCGTATAGAGGTGTTTATTGCGCGGGATATCTGATGCCGCGTTCACGGCCTGTAATAGGACATTTGGGTATTAGCACAGTAACCGGAGACTGCTACTGACATGATGATAATCCGTGACACACGTATGTTACTCTATAACCTCTCCTGATGTTTCCTCCCTTAGACTGGCATCCGGTAATAAAGATTGGCGCGTTAAACTGCGCAGACGAGGAGAACACCCTGATCTGCAAGGATTACGGCGTCCAGTTCTATCCAACCTTCCGGGTAGGTGCTGTGAGCGCAACGCACTAAGCGCTGTGCGCGATGGTCCTCTACCTGTCTGACCCCTAACAGGCCCATAGCTAAGGATTCACTTCATCATAACTAGTTGAACCCTTTTCGTTATCTCCTATAGTCTCACTCAGGGAAATACTGAAAACCTGTCCTGCTTTTAATGTGTCCATAAAGCAATGGCAACTGTTAGCAATAATGCACAATTACATTCTGTGTGCAGGTGATCTCATTTACATATGCAAATAGCTTCTGGGAATGGGTCGCAGTAGTTGCTGGCACGCCCTGGTTGCTGCTGCAGGCAAATGTGGTTTGTTACACGTGACCTAGGGAAGTACATGGTAGCGTGACAGGGACTGTGTGTGCGTCATCAGGCGCTGCACTTGTATATAAGGCGTTCGCTGTACGGCTTAGAAATGTCTGTATACAATATGTGACATATGGAGATGTTGGGGTGGGGGGGGGGGGGGGGGGTGTTGTGTGACCAGGTTACACCCCGGTCACGGCTGCCCCTGAATAGTCTATTACACATTGGGCCTATTGCAGTATATCTTTGCGTGTTCTAATATACAGTGTTCTGTTCTCAGTTCTTCAGCGCGTTTACCAAGGAGATTGCGCAAGGTGAAAACTACAAAGGTAATTACTATTATTAGTGTAATGCATGCGCTCCAACATGTCGTGAATTCAGGATAGCCAGATGTTAGGCGCCAACAGCAGTGACAATGTGAAACGCGTTGTCGTTCAGTCTGGGGGATTATATCCTTCATGTATGTGGTGACTCTGCGCTGGTGCAGATGACTGTTGTCTTGTACCCGGGGGGAGGGGGCCGAGTATCCAGAGGCCGGGGACACTAAATCGGAGCAGGGAGGTAAAATAACGCCCTCCTCTCATCCTATTACAGCAGATACTGACCGGGAAGTACAGACGGTCCGACATGTGATTATAGATTACCTGCAGGCCTCGCCCACAGAGCACAGGCCCCCGGCCCTTCCGTCCTTCCAGCCAATCAGGTGAGCTGCTGATCTGCTTTCTGTAGGATCACAATGTATATTGGACCATCTCCTGTGTGTGTGTATATAATATTGGGAAACAGTCATCTGTCAGACCACACTTGGGTCGACAGTCAATAGGTCGACCCTGGAAGGTCGACTGGCCCCAAGGTCGACGTGGGTCTAGGTCGACATGGTTCTAGGTCGACGTGAGTTTTTCACAGTTTTTTTTTTTTTTTGAGCCGACATGTGCCGACAGGCGGTATTTCATGCCCTACCATCCACTAGGGCGTGGCGGGAGAATAAAATAGTGCCAGAAGCATTGCGAGCTGCTGCGGTTCAACTCCAACTGTGTCCATATCGACTGTGTCGACATTCGGGGCAAAAAAAAAAAACCCAGTGAAAAACCCATGTCGACCTAGACCCATGTCGACCTAGACCCATGTCGACCTAGACCCATGTCGACCTAGACCCATGTCGACCTAGACCCATGTCGACCTAGACCCATGTCGACCTAGACCCATGTCGACCTAGACCCATGTCGACCTAGACCCTTGTCGACCTAGACCCTTGTCGACCCTTGACCCTTGTCGACCCTGGGGCCAGTTGACCTTCCGGGGTCGACCTAATGACTGTAGACCTAAGTCTGATCTGACAGATGTACCGATTCCACAACATTTTATACATATTCTACCCTGACGTGTCCCCTCCCTTTCCAGCCTCAGTGACGTCGCCGCTCTCTTCCACCAGACACAGACTTATTACACAGCGATTATCTTCGAGAGCGAGGAGTCGTACATTGGGCGAGAGGTGCGTTCTCCATTCTGTTTTTGCGATTTTTTTTATTTATTTATTTTTCTCCCACTCCCCCAATTATCACCGAGGTCAGGCCCATGTCTCCCCACCTCCCCAATTATCAGGCAGGTCAGGCCCACGGTTGGGGATTTGTAATATTAGATATGTGGTATAGGGTGGAGTGTAATGAGCTGCACATAGGGTTCTGGTAAGTGCAGAAGCTCCGGTTATACGCGGTCCTGCAGCGCTGTTCTCCCCACAGATTGCTCATCTCTCACGCTGCGGTCTCTTCCTCCAGGTGATGCTAGATCTGATTCTGTATGAGAACATTGTGGTGCGGAGAGCGCTGAATTCCGATAAGGCCGCCTTGGAAAAACTCGGGATTGTGTCCGTTCCGTCCTGTTACCTGATCTACCCCAACACTACACATGGTCTAATTAATATGTAAGTAGCTGAGTGCTGGTAGGTGCACAGGGGATGTATTAGGAGCCCTGGTGTAATAGGATGATTATATAGCACGTACACGTATGTAGCTCACGGGCTGGAGGATGTATGTCCTGATGAAGGTTACCAGCCTCTGACCTATAGCACGTACATGTATGTAGCTCACGGGCTGGAGGTTGTATGTCCTGATGAAGGTTCCCAGCCTCTGATCTACAGCACGTACACGTATGTAGCTCACGGGCTGGAGGATGTATGTCCTGATGACAGTTCCCAGCCTCTGATCTACAGCACGTACACGTATGTAGCTCACGGGCTGGAGGATGTATGTCCTTATGACGGTTCCCAGCCTCTGACATACAGCACGTACACGTATGTAGCTCACGGGCTGGAGGATGTATGTCCTGATAGCGGTTCCCAGCCGCTGACCTATAGCACGTACACGTATGTAGCTCACGGGCTGGAGGATGTATGTCCTGATGACTGTTCCCAGCAGCTGACCTATAGCACGTACACGTATGTAGCTCACGGGCTGGAGGATGTATGTCCTGATGACGGTTCCCAGCCGCTGACCTATAGCACGTACACGTATGTAGCTCACGGGCTGGAGGATGTATGTCCTGATGAAGGTTCCCAGCCTCTGATCTACAGCACGTACACGTATGTAGCTCACGGGCTGGAGGATGTATGTCCTGATGACGGTTCCCAGCCTCTGACATATAGCACGTACACGTATGTAGCTCACGGGCTGGAGGATGTATGTCCTGATAGCGGTTCCCAGCCGCTGACCTATAGCACGTACACGTATGTAGCTCACGGGCTGGAGGATGTATGTCCTGATAGCGGTTCCCAGCCGCTGACCTATAGCACGTACACGTATGTAGCTCACGGGCTGGAGGATGTATGTCCTGATGACTGTTCCCAGCAGCTGACCTATAGCACGTACACGTATGTAGCTCAGGGGCTGGAGGATGTATGTCCTGATGATGGTTCCCAGCCGCTGACCTATAGCACGTATACGTATGTAGCTCACGGGCTGGAGGATGTATGTCCTGATAGCGGTTCCCAGCCTCTGACCTATAGCACGTACACGTATGTAGCTCACGGGCTGGAGGATGTATGTCCTGATGGCGGTTCCCAGCCGCTGACCTATAGCACGTACACATATGTAGCTCACAGGCTGGAGGATGTATGTCCTGATGAAGGTTCCCAGCCTCTGACCTATAGCACGTACACGTATGTAGCTCACGGGCTTGAGGATGTATGTCCTGATGAAGGTTCCCAGCCTCTGATCTACAGCACGTATACGTATGTAGCTCACGGGCTGGAGGATTCATGTCCTGATGGCGGTTCCCAGCCGCTGACCTATAGCATGTACATGTATTTAGCTCACGGGCTGGAGGTTGTATGTCCTGATGGCGTTTCCCAGCCGTGATCTATAGCATGTACATGTATGTAGCTCACGGGCTGGAGGATGTATGTCCTGATGGCGGTTCCCAGCCTCTGACCTATAGCACGTACACGTATGTAGCTCACGGGCTTGAGGATGTATGTCCTGATGAAGGTTCCCAGCCTCTGACCTATAGCACGTACACGTATGTAGCTCACGGGCTTGAGGATGTATGTCCTGATGAAGGTTCCCAGCCTCTGACCTATAGCACGTACACGTATGTAGCTCACGGGCTGGAGGATGTATGTCCTGATGGCGGTTCCTAGCCTCTGACCTATAGCATGTACACGTATGTAGCTCACGGGCTGGAGGATGTATGTCCTGATGGCGGTTCCCAGCCGCTGACCTATAGCACGTACACGTATGTAGCTCACGGGCTGGAGGATGTATGTCCTGATGACGGTTCCCAGCCGCTGACCTATAGCACGTACACGTATGTAGCTCACGGGCTGGAGGATGTATGTCCTGATGACGGTTCCCAGCCTCCGACAGTTTGGATGTGAGCGGAATCTGGGACCAGGGCTCTCCGTGATCTCCCTGACCTGGATCATTAATCACTGTCCTTGTTCTAGAAGTAGGACTGGTTGTCTTAGATAAATCTATATGTATGTCTGTGTCGGGGAGAGTGTGGGGAGACCTGTACTTCTGGGGCTTATTACCATAAGTCACTATAGTGCAGCCAGGAAGCATCTGTCGCTGCTGTGCTTCCCGCAGGACCTGCACAAATCCGCCTCCCTGTAGGCAGTGGAACGGACACAGCCGCGGGAGGGAAGTGGTCCAATCAGGGGATAATGTCTCGTCCATTATGGGAGATCCCATTGGTTTATTAGGCTCAGGCCTGTCCTGTGCATGGGAATATAATCACTCATTGACTATTGCAATGGCCTCCTTACCGGTCTTCCTACAAAAGACTCTCACCGCTACAATCCATTCTAAATGCTGCTGCTAGGCTGATCTTCCTGGCTAGACGCTAATCGTCTGCTGATCCGCTCTGTCAGTCCCTCCATTGGTTGCCTGTATATTACCACATTCAATATAACATACTTATACTTGCATACAAAGCCATCACTCTGACTACACCGACTTATATCTCTTCAATTATCTCACAATATACCCCCCCCCCCCCCCCCCCGACCTCTCCGCTCTGCTCAAGATCTGCGTCTCTCATCCACACTCATTACTCGCTCCCACTTACACTTGCAGGATTACTGTCGGGCTGCTCCCACCCTATGGAATGCCCTTCCATGCTCACGGAGACTCTCCTGTAGCCTCCAAACTTTCAAGCGTTCCCTGAAAACTCACCTCTTCAGGCAGCCTATCATATTCAGGACCCCCCACACAACCTCCAGTAGCATTTATATCTATTTGCATCCCATCAGGACTGTCTTGTAATCTGATGGGACTGCCATGCTATGGAATTCTATCCTTATGTATCCCTCCTATTATCCCTATGGATTGTAGCATGCGAGCAGGGCCCTCCTACCTCTGTCGGTTTGTATCTATTACTGTTGTATCCAATTGTAAAGCGCTATGGAATATGCTGCGCTATATAAGAAACTAAATAATAAGTAAGTAATCCTATATGTTCTGTATACCCGCCATCCATACAGTGTGAAACCTCTGCGCTCGGTGATCTCCTCCCACCTGAAGTCCCTCCCCAACGTACGGAGAAAGGCGGGAACACACCCTGCGCCACAACCAGGACTCGCTAAGTCGGACGAGGAGAAGGAGGTGCCCTGGAAGGACTATGATAAGTAAGGACTCTGGGACAGAACACGGCTGGGAATAGTGATTGGTAACATGCACCAAATATAGGTGCCCATTATCACACCCCTCATTGTCCCCACAATGTGCTGAGTGCGCTGCCAGGGCTTCTCGCATGCACAGCTGGGAACCTACCGGAACTACATCTTCGATCTGTAGCTCATGCCTGGACACTGCGGTAGCTCAGGATGCGTCAGATAGAAACCGTTGGGGGGTGCGGGTGGGGGTAGGGGGATCACAGCAGGTATCGGAGATATTGTTTGATAGATGGGCCCCGTAATCCTACATAGATCACGTGTTATAGATCAGCACCTGTCCGCGGTATCCCGGCTGGTTAGTAAGTCAGTAACATGGCCGCCAGTCGTCACCTAGTTGTGTTCTCGTGGTCTAGGTCCAGGCTGTACACGGCGGACCTAGAGTCTGGATTACACTACCTCCTGCGCGTGGAGCTGGCCACACATCACACACTGGAGGGAGAAAAGCTGAAAACCTTCAAGGATTTCGTTACCATCCTGTACAAGGTACGTGTGTCGGCAAAGCAGTGTCGGCATAGGAGCCACAGCGATGTGGGTTAATAATGCTCATTTCGGTGTATTGGGGGGGGGGTGCGCCGTGCGCTACATGTATACGGATGCGGTGCCATCATGTTGCACAGATACAATACTGCCACACGCCGGCCTGGATCAGGTTATAGCAGATCCCAGGTGTCTGAGCCACTCGCTGGGGCCACAAGTCGGCCAGGACAGGGCTTACTGGGTCATTAGATCATGGAGGGAGCTTAGCAGAATACAGGCTGCCAGGGGCCACTTCCTGCAGAACAAGGTGATCTGTGACTAACCATCTAATGGGCAACTACAAGTCCCAGCCATCCCTGATTAATTAGTTAGCAAATACTTTAATGTAGACTTCTGACTGTAGTTTGTCCATTACATCGAGGAGGTATATTGTAATAGGGATGCGGTCATTCGTCAGACTATATTTAGGTCTACAGTCATTAGGTCGACCCCACTAGGTCGACTGTCAGGAAGGTCGACATGACTTAAGGTCGAATTTGCATAAAGGTCGACATGAGGAAGGTCGACTGGTCATAAGGTCGACATGGGTTTTTCACTGTTTTTTGAGCCGACATGTGCCGGCAGGCGGTATTTCATGCCCTACCATCCACTAGGGCGTGGTGGGAGAATAAAATAGTGTGCCGAGCGCAGCGAGGCACCGTGCCCGAAGCATTGCGAGCGATGCGAGGGTCCGATTCTCATTGCCAACTGTGTCCATGTCGACTGTGTCGTCATTCGGATCAAAAAACAGTGAAAAACCCATGTCGACCTTATGACCAGTCGACCTTCCTCATGTCGACCTTTATGCAAATTCGACCTTAAGTCATGTCGACATTGGCCCATGTCGACCTTAAGTCATGTCGACATTGGCCCATGTCGACCTTAAGTCAGGTCGACCTTCCTGCCAGTCGACCTAGTGGGGTCGACCTAATGACTGTAGACCTAAATGCAGTCTGACGAATGATCCCATTCCGTAACAATAGGCTCTAGAAGCAGCTGCTCCCTGCCTCCACCTATCTGTCACAGTCGGTACTGCAGCACTGTATTCTATAGCTATAGATATATCGGTACTTTTTACCTAGAAGGGCGCCCATCGCGGGCATCGCATGTACATCGCATGCCATTATAATGGCATGCGATGCGACCGATGCGATGCCCGCAATTTCACATAGAAATGAATGGTAAAAGGTAAATCGTGTCGGTCGCATCGCATGCGGCCAAAAAAACGCATGCGATGCGACCGACGCGATTACCGCGATTTACATAGGGAACAATGTTAAATGGCCCAATTTTACATAAGGAACAATGTTAAATGGCCCACAGACCCCAAATGGCCACCCTGAAGTGAGGGGCGGCGGTACGCGTCCTCCGACCTTTTCATACCCCCACTATCCACGTCGGCGTGGAGTTGAGAATAGAAAGCGTGACGAGCGCAGCGAGCCACCGAGCCCGAAGCGTGGCGAGGGGACGTGGATACCTGTGAAGCCCGCGAGGGGACGCGGATACCTGTGAAGCCCGCGAGGGGACGCGGATACCTGTGAAGGTATCCGCGTCCCCTCGCTGCGCTCGCCACGATTCGGGCTCGGTGGCTCGCTGCGCTCGCCACACTTTCTGTTCTCAACTCCACGCTGACGTGGATAGTGGGGGTATGAAAAGGTCGGAGGACGCGTACCGCCGCCCCTCGCGGGCTCGCTGCATTCGCCACGCTTCGGGTTGATGTTGATCGTGGGGTGGCGTTAACAATTGGGGGGCCATTTCACACTTCAGGGTGGCTATTTGGGGTCTGTGGGCCATTTAACATTGTTCCCTATGTAAAATCGCGTCGGTCGCATCGCATGCGATTTTTTGGCCGCATGCGATGCGACCGACGAAATTTTTTTCCTTGCGATGCCTAGGGTCAAAATCGTCTGCGCCGTTCTAGGTAACAAGTACCGATATATCTATACCTTATTAGGTTCCTGATATTGATAATGATGGAGCTGCAGGGGAAGCACTTTGTCCTCTTGTCTCTGTAGGTCAGACCTATAGATGTCACTATAGCAGCTAGCGCCGGCACGGTCTTAGGTGAGATCCTGCTGTTATCCCTGGTGCCGACTGTGAGCGACTGGACGAGCTTTCTCCTAACATATCCTCGCCCAATGGGAGGAGGAGATCCGGAATCTGTGCGTGTCCCCATTCCTTGCAGAAAGTGTAGTGCTAATCTCTGTCATATTATCTGCATTCTGGTGATGGGGCCGCGCACTAATGCTTCAGGCAGATAAGTCTCAATGTCCTCATTTAGCTGATCAAATGGTTCCAGCAGATGAAGGAGGCTGTGGTGTCTGCTACCCATTATCTCGCTGCGTCATGTAGCAGAATTCTGGCTTCTACCCCTCGCTGTGTCATATAGCGGAATTCCGGCTTCTACCCCTTGCTGCGCCATGTAGCAGAATACTGGCTTCTACCCCTCGCTGCACCATGTAGCGGAATACCGGCTTCTACCCCTTGCTGCGCCATGTAGTGGAATACCGGCTTCTACCCCTCGCTGCGCCGTGTGTCCGGGAATACCGGCTTCTACCCCTCGCTGCGCCATGTAGCGGAATTCCGGCTTCTACCCCTCGCTGCGCTGTGTGTCTGGGAATACCGGCTTCTACCCCTCGCTGTGTCATATAGCGGAATTCCGGCTTCTACCCCTCGCTGCGCTGTGTGTCTGGGAATACCGGCTTCTACCCGTCGCTGTGTCATATAGCGGAATTCCGGCTTCTACCCCTCGCTGCGCCATGTAGCAGAATACTGGCTTCTACCCCTCGCTGCACCATGTAGCGGAATACCGGCTTCTACCCCTCGCTGCGCCATGTAGCGGAATACCGGCTTCTACCCCTCGCTGTGTCATGTAGCGGAATACCGGCTTCTACCCCTCGCTGCACCATATAGCGGAATACCGGCTTCTACCCCTCGCTGCACCATGTTGCGGAATACCGGCTTCTACCCCTTGCTGCGCCATGTAGTGGAATACCGGCTTCTACCCCTCGCTGCGCCGTGTGTCCGGGAATACCGGCTTCTACCCCTCGCTGCGCCATGTAGCGGAATTCCGGCTTCTACCCCTCGCTGCGCTGTGTGTCTGGGAATACCGGCTTCTACCCCTCGCTGTGTCATATAGCGGAATACCGGCTTCTACCCCTCGCTGCGCCATGTAGCGGAATACCGGCTTCTACCCCTCGCTGCGCCATGTAGCGGAATAACGGCTTCTACCCCTCACTGTGTCATGTAGCGGAATACCGGCTTCTACCCCTCGCTGCGCCATGTAGCGGAATACCGGCTTCTACCCCTCGCTGTGTCATGTAGCGGAATACCGGCTTCTACCCCTCGCTGCGCCATGTAGCGGAATACCGGCTTCTACCCCTCGCTGCGCCATGTAGCGGAATACCGGCTTCTACCCCTCGCTGCGCTATGTAGCGGAATACCGGCTTCTACCCCTCGCTGCGCCATGATCTGCCCCCCTGCTGCCGCATGCTTTGTATTGGCATGTTCCCCGCATAGATGAACACCAGATTAGGTCGCCTGCTGCCCCTTGTGTTGTGTGGAATACCAGCTACTGCCCCTCGCTGCGCTGAGGGGTAGAATTGTCGCATTAAGCTGTACTATGAGGAGGACATGGAGGCCCGGTCAGTAACCTGTTCTCATCCAATAATGTATGTCCTGATGATTGCATCTCAGAACATAATTGCACTCCCTGTAATTGGTGCCATATAATGCATTTGGTGTTTCGGGATGTGCGCTGTTAGAGGTGAGAGCCGCAAGTCGCTGCGTAGACCCTGTGTCCCCATTACTAATGGTACCGTTATATACTACTGTTCTGTCCGCTGTGAGTGACCCCAGACTCCCCCTCTCTGCTCCAGTTGTTCCCAGGGCGCCCCCATGTGGTGAAGTTGCTGGAAACGCTGCAGGAGTGGCTGGTCAGTATGCCTCTGGACAAAATCCCTTATGACGCCATCTTGGATCTGGTCAACAACAAAATGCAGGTGAGTAACGATGTGTCTGTCAGGAAATACCCCCGCCCACACACACACTTGGCTATCGGCCATCCGCGCCACATGTATACCCAGCCCGTGCCATGCCTCAGTGATGTCACCGGTACCCAGACATAAGATGGGCATCAGTCTCCTACATGTATACCCAGCCCGTGCCATGCCTCAGTGATGTCACCGGTACCCAGCCATAAGATGGGCATCAGTCTCCTACATGTATACCTAGCCCGTGCCATGCCTCAGTGATGTCACCGGTACCCAGACATAAGATGGGCATCAGTCTCCTACATGTATACCCAGCCCGCGCCATGCCTCAGTGATGTCACCGGTACCCAGACATAAGATGGGCATCAGTCTCCTACATGTATACCCAGCCCGTGCCATGCCTCAGTGATGTCACCGGTACCCAGCCATAAGATGGGCATCAGTCTCCTACATGTATACCTAGCCCGTGCCATGCCTCAGTGATGTCACCGGTACCCAGACATAAGATGGGCATCAGTCTCCTACATGTATACCCAGCCTGTGCCATGCCTCAGTGATGTCACCGGTACCCAGACATGAGATGGGCATCAGTCTCCTACATGTATACCCAGCCCGTGCCATGCCTCAGTGATGTCACCGGTACCCAGACATAAGATGGGCATCAGTCTCCTACATGTATACCCACCCCTTGCCATGCCTCAGTGATGTCACCGGTACCCAGACATAAGATGAGCATCAGTCTCCTACATGTATACCCAGCCTGTGCCATGCCTCAGTGATGTCACCGGTACCCAGACATAAGATGGGCATCAGTCTCCAACATGTATACCCAGCCCGTGCCATGCCTCAGTGATGTCACCGGTACCCAGACATAAGATGGGCATCAGTCTCCTACATGTATACCTAGCCCGTACCATGCCTCAGTGATGTCACCGGTACCCAGACATAAGATGGGCATCAGTCTCCTACATGTATACCCAGCCTGTGCCATGCCTCAGTGATGTCACCGGTACCCAGACATAAGATGGGCATCAGTCTCCTACATGTATACCTAGCCCGTGCCATGCCTCAGTGATGTCACCGGTACCCAGACATAAGATGGGCATCAGTCTCCTACATGTATACCTAGCCCGCGCCATGCCTCAGTGATGTCACCGCTACCCAGACATAAGATGGGCATCAGTCTCCTACATGTATACCTAGCCCGTGCCATGCCTCAGTGATGTCACCGGTACCCAGACATAAGATGGGCATCAGTCTCCTACATGTATACCCAGCCCGCGCCATGTCTCAGTGATGTCACCGGTACCCAGACATAAGATGGGCATCAGTCTCCTACATGTATACCCAGCCCGCGCCATGCCTCAGTGATGTCACCGGTACCCAGACATAAGATGGGCATCAGTCTCCTACATGTATACCCAGCCCGCGCCATGCCTCAGTGATGTCACCGGTACCCAGACATAAGATGGGCATCAGTCTCCTACATGTATACCTAGCCCGTGCCATGCCTCAGTGATGTCACCGGTACCCAGACATAAGATGGGCATCAGTCTCCTACATGTATACCCAGCCCGCGCCATGCCTTAGTGATGTCACCGGTACCCAGACATAAGATGGGCATCAGTCTCCTACATGTATACCCAGCCCGCGCCATGCCTCAGTGATGTCACCGGTACCCAGACATAAGATGGGCATCAGTCTCCTACATGTATACCTAGCCCGCGCCATGCCTCAGTGATGTCACCGGTACCCAGACAAGAGATGGGCATCAGTCTCCTACATGTATACCCAGCCCGTGCCATGCCTCAGTGATGTCACCGCTACCCAGACATGAGATGGGCATCAGTCTCCTACATGTATACCCAGCCCGTGCCATGCCTCAGTGATGTCACCGGTACCCAGACATAAGATGGGCATCAGTCTCCTACATGTATACCCAGCCCGCGCCATGCCTCAGTGATTTCACCGGTACCCAGACAAGAGATGGGCATCAGTCTCCTACATGTATACCCAGCCCGTGCCATGCCTCAGTGATGTCACCGGTACCCAGACATAAGATGGGCATCAGTCTCCTACATGTATACCCAGCCTGTGCCATGCCTCAGTGATGTCACCGGTACCCAGACATAAGATGGGCATCAGTCTCCTACATGTATACCCGGCCCGTGCCATGCCTCAGTGATGTCACCGGTACCCAGACATAAGATGGGCATCAGTCTCCTACATGTATACCCAGCCCGTGCCATGCCTCAGTGATGTCACCGGTACCCAGACATAAGATGGGCATCAGTCTCCTACATGTATACCCAGCCCGCGCCATGTCTCAGTGATGTCACCGGTACCCAGACATAAGATGGGCATCAGTCTCCTACATGTATACCCAGCCCGCGCCATGCCTCAGTGATGTCACCGGTACCCAGACATAAGATGGGCATCAGTCTCCTACATGTATACCCAGCCTGTGCCATGCCTCAGTGATGTCACCGGTACCCAGACATAAGATGGGCATCAGTCTCCTACATGTATACCCAGCCCGCGCCATGTCTCAGTGATGTCACCGGTACCCAGACATAAGATGGGCATCAGTCTCCTACATGTATACCCAGCCCGCGCCATGCCTCAGTGATGTCACCGGTACCCAGACATAAGATGGGCATCAGTCTCCTACATGTATACCCAGCCCGCGCCATGCCTCAGTGATGTCACCGGTACCCAGACATAAGATGGGCATCAGTCTCCTACATGTATACCCAGCCCGCGCCATGCCTCAGTGATGTCACCGGTACCCAGACATAAGATGGGCATCAGTCTCCTACATGTATACCTAGCCCGCGCCATGCCTCAGTGATGTCACCGGTACCCAGACATAAGATGGGCATCAGTCTCCTACATGTATACCCAGCCCGTGCCATGCCTCAGTGATGTCACCGGTACCCAGACATAAGATGGGCATCAGTCTCCTACATGTATACCCAGCCCGCGCCATGCCTCAGTGATGTCACCGGTACCCAGACATAAGATGGGCATCAGTCTCCTACATGTATACCCAGCCCGTGCCATGCCTCAGTGATGTCACCGGTACCCAGACATAAGATGGGCATCAGTCTCCTACATGTATACCTAGCCCGTGCCATGCCTCAGTGATGTCACCGGTACCCAGACATAAGATGGGCATCAGTCTCCTACATGTATACCTAGCCCGCGCCATGCCTCAGTGATGTCACCGGTACCCAGACATAAGATGGGCATCAGTCTCCTACATGTATACCCAGCCCGCGCCATGCCTCAGTGATGTCACCGGTACCCAGACATAAGATGGGCATCAGTCTCCTACATGTATACCCAGCCCGCGCCATGCCTCAGTGATGTCACCGGTACCCAGACATGAGATGGGCATCAGTCTCCTACATGTATACCCAGCCCGTGCCATGCCTCAGTGATGTCACCGGTACCCAGACATGAGATGGGCATCAGTCTCCTACATGTATACCCAGCCCGTGCCATGCCTCAGTGATGTCACCGGTACCCAGACATGAGATGGGCATCAGTCTCCTACATGTATACCCAGCCCGTGCCATGCCTCAGTGATGTCACCGGTACCCAGACATAAGATGGGCATCAGTCTCCTACATGTATACCTAGCCCGTGCCATGCCTCAGTGATGTCACCGGTACCCAGACATAAGATGGGCATCAGTCTCCTACATGTATACCTAGCCCGTGCCATGCCTCAGTGATGTCACCGGTACCCAGACATGAGATGGGCATCAGTCTCCTACATGTATACCCAGCCCGTGCCATGCCTCAGTGATGTCACCGGTACCCAGACATAAGATGGGCATCAGTCTCCTACATGTATACCTAGCCCGCGCCATGCCTCAGTGATGTCACCGGTACCCAGACATGAGATGGGCATCAGTCTCCTACATGTATACCCAGCCCGCGCCATGCCTCAGTGATGTCACCGGTACCCAGACATAAGATGGGCATCAGTCTCCTACATGTATACCCAGCCCGTGCCATGCCTCAGTGATGTCACCGGTACCCAGACATAAGATGGGCATCAGTCTCCTACATGTATACCTAGCCCGTGCCATGCCTCAGTGATGTCACCGGTACCCAGACATAAGATGGGCATCAGTCTCCTACATGTATACCTAGCCCGTGCCATGCCTCAGTGATGTCACCGGTACCCAGACATGAGATGGGCATCAGTCTCCTACATGTATACCCAGCCCGTGCCATGCCTCAGTGATGTCACCGGTACCCAGACATGAGATGGGCATCAGTCTCCTACATGTATACCCAGCCCGCGCCATGCCTCAGTGATGTCACCGGTACCCAGACATAAGATGGGCATCAGTCTCCTACATGTATACCCAGCCCGCGCCATGCCTCAGTGATGTCACCGGTACCCAGACATAAGATGGGCATCAGTCTCCTACATGTATACCCAGCCCGTGCCATGCCTCAGTGATGTCACCGGTACCCAGACATAAGATGGGCATCAGTCTCCTACATGTATACCCAGCCCGTGCCATGCCTCAGTGATGTCACCGGTACCCAGACAAGAGATGGGCATCAGTCTCCTACATGTATACCCAGCCCGCGCCATGCCTCAGTGATGTCACCGGTACCCAGACATGAGATGGGCATCAGTCTCCTACATGTATACCCAGCCCGTGCCATGCCTCAGTGATGTCACCGGTACCCAGACAAGAGATGGGCATCAGTCTCCTACATGTATACCCAGCCCGCGCCATGCCTCAGTGATGTCACCGGTACCCAGACAAGAGATGGGCATCAGTCTCCTACATGTATACCTAGCCCATGCCATGCCTCAGTGATGTCACCGGTACCCAGACATAAGATGGGCATCAGTCTCCTACATGTATACCCAGCCCGCGCCATGCCTCAGTGATGTCACCGGTACCCAGACATAAGATGGGCATCAGTCTCCTACATGTATACCCAGCCCGCGCCATGCCTCAGTGATGTCACCGGTACCCAGACATAAGATGGGCATCAGTCTCCTACGTGTATACCCAGCCCGCGCCATGCCTCAGTGATGTCACCGGTACCCAGACATAAGATGGGCATCAGTCTCCTACATGTATACCCAGCCCGCGCCATGCCTCAGTGATGTCACCGGTACCCAGACATAAGATGGGCATCAGTCTCCTACATGTATACCCAGCCCGCGCCTGTCCCATTGATTAGTTTGCTGCTTTCCAGATATGTTTTTGTTCTGTTCTTCAGATCTCCGGAATCTTCCTCACTAACCGCATTGAGTGGGTCGGATGCCAGGGGAGCCGGCCGCAGCTCAGGGGATACCCGTGCTCGCTATGGAAGTTGTTCCACAGTCTGACCGTCCAGGCCGCCACTCAGCCCAGTGCCTTGGCAAACACCGGTAATGTCCGTGTAATACTGTCCGTGTAATACCTGTATGTGACCGTGTGTGAGACAGGCGCATGGTTGCTATACTCTGGGCGCTGACGTCTGGTTTGCTACGCCCACCTGCCACTGTAATGCTTGGCATTGAATGGGCAATGGTCTGAGATTAACCCTAGAGCTGGGACGCCGCCGGTAGTTCCAGAGCTATGTACTAACTATGGACCATAAAATGCTTCAAATAAGAAATGGCCAGTGATAAGTAACTATGTACAGACAGCGCACTTGGCGGCCCGGAGGCTGCTTGTTGTACCGACCTATAACAGCCCTGTAATTGGCCGGTGGCCTGGAGGCTGCTCTCTGTACCGCCCGGTAATCAGCCAGCGGCCCCGGCCGACACTCTCCTTACTGCTCTGCAATTGGCCGGCTGCCCAGCCCCTGCTCTCTGTACCGCCCTGTAATTGGCCAGCAGCCCCGGTCGCCACTCTCCCTACTGCCCTGCAATTGGCCGGCTGCCTGGCCCCTGCTCTCCATACCGCCCTGTAATTGGCTGTAGGTAGACTTCTTCTGGGAACATCAGTACATGAATACTGTCTCCGGGCAGGAGGGGTATCTCAGTGCCGCGTGCTTTATATGAACGAGCTGCCACATATATCCGGGGGCTCCTGTGGCGTAGAACGTGTTGCCGGGCATATTGCGCAGTGACTGGCCTGTTGCGGGGGATTAGTAGTAGTAGTGGGTGATAGGGACGTGTGACCCTGCTCTGCTCGCCCCATCCCAGCACAGCTGATAGTCTCTTGTTATGCTGAAAGAATTGGGTCACTTGGAGTCTGCTGGATTATATCTTGGGAAGGTTTTTTTTCCCCCTCTCCTTATATCTTGTTGCAAATCCCATGGAGTAAAAAGCAGGCAGCTCTAATCCCCAGCGCCAGGTAGGGCTTTAATGGCTATTGTCCACTTTAGAGATTAGGGTGAAGCAGAATCGCCGCACTTGGTGAGGAAGGAGGGAAGGAGGATTACGCGCTGATACGCGGCAGATGTTCCCAGAAGATTCATCCGGGGACTTAGCCAAGAAAAAAACAAAATGAGCCATTTGTCTCTTAACTCCTTCCCCGGCGCCGGCCAGGGGCTGGTTGTATGGGGTGACGCTGGAGAGGTGCTTCCCGCAAGTGGGGCCCATTCGGAATGGTTCTTGTGTGTCGCCGTTATTTTATAAACGTAGCCCGCACACTCACAAGTAACCCATCGCACGATTGAGTCTTTGTCAAGTGCACAGCAGAGGCAGCCATTTTGTGATGCCAGAAGACGTGGTCTACAATTCTCGTCAACAAAATGGCTGCTTCCGCGGTCGGTAGTCCACAGGCGACACAGGATTTTCAATTGGCCACAATGACCGGCGGGGGATTAAAAAGTCTCTCTCTCTCCCTGCTTTTGTGTTCCCTGCGAGCGGCATGTGTATGAGGACAGGCTCCATATTAATCGCTCATTTACAGTTTAATCAGCGTATTCTCATTACACTGCGGCAGTTCATAAATCTCCTCATTCTCTGAGACTTTACCAGAGAAATGCGCGTCTGGGAATGGAGTCATTAGATGCTTTAATTTTGTTTCCAAAATTGTATGAAGCTTTTTTTTTTTTTTCAATCCTGGCATTTAATCAGATTTAATCTCAGCCGGCGTCTTATTTATGAGGCTGGATGAATGAGGTATCTCACACTGCATGGTGTGCTGAGGCTGGATGTACGAGGCATCTCACGCTGCATGGTGTACTGAGGCTGGATGTATGAGGTATATCACGCTGCATGGTGTACGGAGGCTGGATGTATGAGGTATATCACACTGCATGGTGTACTGAGGCTGGATGTATGAGGTATATCACACTGCATGGTGTACTGAGGCTGGATGTATGAGGTATATCACCCTGCATGGTGTACTGAGGCTGGATGTATGAGGTATATCACGCTGCACGGTGTACTGAGGCTGGATGTATGAGGTATATCACACTGCATGGTGTACTGAGGCTGGATGTATGAGGTATATCACCCTGCATGGTGTACTGAGGCTGGATGTATGAGGTATATCACGCTGCATGGTGTACTGAGGCTGGGTGTATGAGGTATATCACCCTGCATGGTGTACTGAGGCTGGATGTATGAGGTATCTCACACTGCACGGTGTACTGAGGCTGGATGTATGAGGTATATCACGCTGCATGGTGTACTGAGGCTGGATGTATGAGGTATCTCACGCTGCATGGTGTACGGAGGCTGGGTGTATGAGGTATATCACGGTGTACGGAGGCTGAATGTATGCGGTATATCACGCTGCACGGTGTACGGAGGCTGGATGTATGCGTTATATCACGCTGCATGGTGTACTGAGGCTGGATGTATGAGGTATATCGCGCTGCACGGTTTACTGAGGCTGGATTATGAGGTATCTCGGACTGCATGGTGTACTGAGGCTGGGTTATGAGGTAAATCACGCTCTATATAGATATCTGTTGCGGCACTTCAGGGTCTGACTGCCAGAGCCGATGCAGCATTGTTCCCCTACCGCAGAGCATTGCACTGGTTAATGCCGCAGAGGGTATTAAAGCACCACATCCTCTCCCTATCTCCCCATCTTCCAGAACCTATTTTGTCTGTGTAGTAACTGATGCCTCATGCTGAAATCCTGATCCCTCTGCGCTGCTCCTCTTCCCCGCGCACACTCCTGATAAGGAGCAGCAAAACATTACCATTGCCAGAAAGTTAATTATTGATATTGGTAAAGTGGGCAGTGGCGCGGTGCCAGGCCATTATGTGGAAGACGAGCTGCCTGAGGCGTGTCCCACTGACCGGCGTGGTATGAGGTTTCTGTGGTGCCTCGCAGCTGCCCAGATTGCAGACCATTGCACTATATTCAGCACGTCGCTGCTTACACTCGCCCTAGGCAACCCGTCGCGTTATAGTGCGTGTGCGGATCGCCCATACACCCGTTGTGGGGTGACCAGCATATAGTCCGGCTGTAGTTGGGGTATCCTGCTGTTAGAGCCCTAAAAATATATACGTCTGAGATTTGTGGCCTGAATTTCCTGCGTATGCCAGGATACCTGAGCCACCGATATTAACCATGGCGGTCCGGCTGCGCCCCTTAACCTGTGAACGCATTTATTGCGTGGGTGAGTGTTGGGTGCAAAGGGCTATGGGTGGGGGAAGGTGGTTAGGGGTTCGTGTGGGTGATGTGGTGGGTGCGGGGATACTGTGGGTGGTGTAGGCGGGGTATGAAGCACTATAATGTATTGTACGCCACTGTGCTCTGCTTCCCCTCCATGCACTTATGGCCGAGCGGGGAGCGGCGCCACCTGTCACTTGCTTCTGGCCACTCAGACCTGGTCACAGGCAGCATGCCGCCCATGATAGGTGCCGGCTCTAGGCCCTCTAATGGGCAGATAGCTGTGGATAGACTGAGCTGAGAGATGACGGGGGATGCTGCTGGGGGGAGAGTGGGGGATCAAGGGGGGGAGGAGCTCGGGATACATCTTCTCTCGCTCATCACAGCTGATAGGCTGCCCAATCTGTCACTCTATGACTCAGTAGTGCTAGAATATATATTTATATATATCAGTAGTGCTTAGGTACATTACAGGCAGCAGAAGAGGAGGCACAGAGCAGGGGGAGGCTGCAGTGCTCAGTATTGGGCATCACTTGGGATAATGCTCACCCCTCTTCATAGCTGCTGCTGCATAGCAGGGGACAGTGCTGCTGCTGAGCTTCATCTCGCATGCATAGTCCATAGGCAAGCTGCATCCGGCCAATCAGAGGTCGCCCTTCACCGCACAGCATGCCGGGATTTGTAGTCTCTAGCAGCATGGTGGTGGGGAATGGAATGATTTGTAGTACAGAACTACACACTGATCCCAGTAGCCGGCTGTCCCTCACCTGTGTCAGCTCCTCTCCTCCAGCATGTTCCCTGTCATCTATTCTGTTTGATTATCACATGGGCAGTGACATGTAGCATGTATGTATGTTGTTACTGTAGATACAGCAGTGTGTGTGTGTGTGATCATCATATGGGTATCTCCTTCTCTTGCTATTTGATAGGCTACTCGATCTGTCACTCTATAACTCCACCCAGCGTTATTCGCACAGTCACAGAGTGACAGATTTGGGAAAATATCTAAGAGATGACATCTGATATAATGTTTCTATATATTTATATAGGGTTTGAAGGTGACCCCCAAGCAGTTCTGAAGACCATGCGACGCTACATCAGGGAGTTCTTCGGCTGCCGCGACTGTGCGCAGCACTTTGAGACGATGGCAAGAGCATCTGTGGAGACTGTGAAAACGATGGACGACGCTGTGCTGTGGCTGTGGCAGAAACACAACGTGGTGAACCAGAGACTGGCCGGTATGTGAGCGATAGCAATACGTGGTTCGGACTGTTTGTGCCACCAGTTGCCCAGATCATGTGCTAACCTCCCCCTCCATGTTCCTGTGTCCACATAGGTGCCCAGAGCGAAGATCCCAAAAGCCCCAAAGTGCAGTGGCCGACCCCTGACCTTTGCTCCGCGTGCCACGAGGAGACCAATGGGCTGCACAACTGGAATGAGCAGGAAGTGCTGGCGTTCCTGAAGCAGCACTACGGGAGCAAGGCGATCTCCTTTCAATACGCCGATCCCAGCATTAGCAGCCCACAGCATGCCGCGGAGGGCGGTCCGCAACAAGCCCGCACCCTCCTCCCTCATCCAGATAAGCCCCGCGACGGTCCTATCCGGAAACCAGAATTCCTGGACAAATTAATCCCAAAGCAGCCGGAGCATAACCAGTCTGCTGGGTTCCTGGGACTTGGGTTCTCCAACATAGACATGAGCCTGTGTGTGGTCCTCTACCTCACCTCCTCGCTCTTCCTAATTATCATGTACTTCATCTTCAAAGCTCGCTCCAGGCGCTGGAAGATTCGCTACAACCGGCCTTACGTCTAAATTAGAACACTTATTAATGCTGCTCAGCACTTGCGACACTCCGGAGAGCGGGTTCTGTGGTGTAAATAGGTCTGTGGATCAGGGATATACATAGGAAGCCACTGCCGCCGGTGGGTTATCTCCTTCCAAGCCTTTGGGTCAGCCATACTCGCCAAGAACATTAATGCCAGCGTTGGCCTTTTCCACCAAGGGAACAGCGGATGGATAAAGCCATATCAGCAATAGCCTGCGGTGGACAGCAATTAGCGGAGCAGGTTCAGTTACAGACATAATGTTCCGCAGTTCCCGGTCGGACTCGGCCAATTGTGCCAGAACCACCAAAGTGTTCCATTTCCTTCATAGAAGTCACATTCCCAATATAACACAGGAGTGACAGCCCCTGTATGAGAGAAGAGGGTTGCTACAGGCAACGTCATGTTTCTGCCGGTTCCGTGTGATTTATTCCCTGAACACGGATTTACATTCCCCAGTAGCCATGAAGCAATATTGTTATAATAAAGTCTTTGTTCCATGTCAGTCAGCGAGAACGCTCTTTGGGACCATTTTGGTTCTCATTTGTCGCTAACACCACAGTGAGGCGGTGACTATGGCGGCAGATGCGCAGTGTGGCTCCTCCACATGCAGACCACAGCACCTCAGCCGTGCGTCCACCTCTGAATCCAGCCCATAGCTGTATCACAGTGCTATGGTGTTCGTGTCTGCCCCGTCTCCCTGTCTAGATCCCACCCCTGTATGTATCCTTGTGTCCATATATGTGTTCAGCATGTTACCCGTGATTATCTTACTGCATTGCTCGCAGGCGCGGATGTGTTGGGACTTGTAGTCCCCCAGGTGCTGGTGTGACAGTTTGGATATAGCTAGATTAATGAGAGAACAGAGCTTTCTGGCCTAACGAGACCAAATGACCCAGACTGACCCCAAGACAATGAATTTAAATATTATTTATGTTTTTGGTTTTTAAATCAGGGACCCGATTTTGTTTTGTACTAAATATTTTCATTGGTCTGATCTTAATAAATGATGGCGGCTCTGGCTGTGATGTCATTATATTGTAATGGAACGTTGTTATGTGACAATGGCCGGTAGGTAGTAGTATATTACAGTGTTGCAGAGGTAAAAGTCCATGTTTTTCTCTGTACAAAGCAGGCAGCCCCTTACATAGCACAAGGCTGAGCATACAATGACATGACATGACATGGTGGAGGTAATTCAATGGTAGGTGGTAATCTAAACTCCATACTGTCACCTAGTGGCCATACACCGGTACACCTGCACATACAGGTACGCCAAGGGCAAATCTAAATATGTGAAAGTGAAATGTCCATTTCCTTTTCAGGGTCCATGGGTCCCACAGGGGACATCGGGGTTGTAGGTGGATCCAGGGGGTCCGAGGCACCAATCAGCGAAGCTTCTTAAGATTTCCCAGGATGCCCGGCCCTCTCCCCTATAACCCCGCCTCCAGGCTCACACAGCTCAGTTTTTGTTTGGTGCCTGCAGGAAGCAGACGCACCTTTTATCAGCAGGGATTACCTCACTGAGGTAATCCCATAAGAAGCTGCTATATTTTTTACTTTTATTTATTTTTACACTTTGAATCTGCCGCCTAAGAGGCTGAGCCGCTTTGCGGCTGAGGCTGCTCACCGCCGTCAATCATCTGACGGCGGCGCGAGCAGCCGCATCACTCCTGCCGGTGCCGACATTCCCCCACGACCTCGGTCAAGCGGGGTAGCCCGGCGGAGGGGAGACAGCGCCTAGCACCGCGGAATCTCCTCCAGGCAGCGTGGCCGGCGTCCAGGAGAAGGTAAGGCTCTCTTAGAGAGCACAAACCGCTGCCATGCTGCGCGCTGTGGGAGACAGCCGCAGCAGCTGGCGTGGACACTGGCCTTCGAGTCAGGGACTCCACTAGACCACCGGGGACCGGAGCGCAGGCCAGGATGTGGGGGACATCCATTTTACAAGGCTCCTTTTTACCTGGTGGGGGAAGACCAGCAAGGGGAGGTGGCGCGTAGCCTGCAGTCCCTCCCCCAGCTTTGGCGCCATTCTCCTCGGAGATAGCCGCTCAGTTAGCTGCATTAACCCTGTGCCCGCCCCCCCTTCTCTCAGACCAGCGCCATTCCCACAGGCACAGTAGTCTTCCAGAGAGAGGGCACAGTCTCCCCTGTGAAACCGTTCACTGACTAAGTGATTGCTTTCACAGACACCCTAAATCCCCCTTACTCCATTAGAGTTCAAGCGGTTGATACAGGGTGTGACAGCATTTATAGGCTGTAAAATGGCTGTATGTAAATGCTTGTGTATGTGACTGCAATGTGCTAGTTCTTTTACTTTCACTTTCTGTCAGTACTTCTGCACTGTCCACTGTATTTCTCTCATCTTCTGAGGAGGATGACAGAGGTTTAATCCTCTAGGGTCACATACACTCAGTGATATCACTCTAGGTTTTCCTCTGTGGTATATACCTATTGTGCACTGTAACCCCCCACTTTGGGTTTGTTTGCATTATATCCAAACGGGGGTACAACCAGACAGAGTTTACAAAGCTCCTGTCCTGCAAGAGCTGTGCTGCAGGCCTGTCTAACAGGATGTCTTCCAGGACGGGTTATGTGTTATTCACTTTATCCCCCCCCCCTGGCCAGTCCTCTGCCACGGGGGTTTCCCACAACCTCCCTGGGCAGCTGAACAACAGTTACTAGGCAACCTATTGGATTGCCTTTGACCCCCTACTGCACCCTCTGTAGTCCAGCCCCCTCCACCTTGGTTGGAGGCCCTGTCTACCTCTGTGCAGATCTGGCAGCAGTTTTCGGTAGCTAGGCAACACCTGCTACCTGATGCTGCACTACCTAATAGGTTTCTGTTAACAATTGCTTTCTGTAGCACAGGTTGACACAGATCATAAGGGGAAAATAATGTTAATGCTGAGGATGTCATCAATATTCATAATGACAATATGATGATGCTATGCCTACAGCACTCCTGCTTCAAAGCAGGGACAACTGATGTGGCAGCTCTCACTCATGCAATCCGTGAGGTGTTAATGTCAGACTTGGTGAAGCCTGAACCTACTGCTAAAACCAGAGATGGTTTTTAATAAAAGCAGAAACTAACCCTAATGCCCTCATTCAGACCACTTGATGGTAGTCAGGAGTTTAAGGGGCTAATCAGGTTTGTGAACCACGACTAATCCCTTGGTTTATTCTAAGGTATCCTTCAATACTGTTGGTCACTTCAGGATTGATATTAAAAGACCCTACCAAGGTGTTTGAAACATTCCTTAAGGGCCATATCCCCATTCACTGGGAAGGACCTCTGTTGACATGGCTAAAGCCACTTTATACACGTCCTAGAAGACTCCTCTGAGGATGCGAAGTTATGTGTACTTCACATTAAACAAGCAGCATTATATACATATATATATATATACATAGATATTTATATCTATATATACATAGGAGCTATATCAGAGGCTGACACTGTCGCTGCCCAGACATCCACCAGCTTCATTCAGGCCAGCCGTATCCTTTGCCCAATACAGGGAAAGTGGACCTGGATTCCTGGTAGACCTTGGAACTTTTACCTTTTTAAGGGTAAGAATTCATTTGGGGAAAGGCCTTAACAAGTTTGTGGCCTCTCTGACAGCTACCAAAATGGCGTGTCTATCCACGGCTTTACCTCAAAAAGGAAAGCCTGAGATTAGCCCTATTCTAGGACCAATCAGGCCATTAAGGCAAGCCCAAGCATGGGCTGCTACAGGCTCCTGCCAATCCCGGCAACCACCTGCATAACAGCCCCTCCACAGGGGGAACCCCAAGCGGGAGGCTGACTTCTCGTCTTCCTCACCTGCATCCATACCACACTGGATAAGACCTTTCTTCAGCGGTAGACGTCAGGGGCCCCAGGGATAACATTGGGTCTAGGAGTGACGTCACGACCAATCCAGCACCAGAAAGGTTAAACTTCTGGGCTGCTCAGAGACAGCCCCTGGGCTCTCACCTCCTATACCCCGCCTCCCAGGCTAGTCAGTTTTTATCGTGCTGGCAGGAGCCAACACGCATTAGAAAGGTGCTGCTTTAATAGCAGCATAAAACTTCTTTTAATTTTTTTTTTTTTTAATTCTGATTTTTACACTGACCGGAGTCAGTGACAGAGCAGCAGCGCCGGGGGTCTGTTAGACCCCTGCACTGCGCTCCATCACCCGGGACCCGGCAGCCCAACACCACCCACGTGGTTTCCACAAGCGGAGGTGTTCGGCTGGCTCTAGAGCACTGGAGAGCACAGCCGCAACGGGGACCGGGACAACAGCGGTGAGCCGCTTACAGGTAACGCGCTCCCCGCTGGGAGCGCGCGCGCGCATGGTTAATGGCGGCTGAGCAGCCCGGCGAAAGGGGGATCGCCGGGCTGCACTAGCAAGCGGCAGAACCGCCGCCTTTTCAAAAGTGTTGAGCGCTCTGTCCCGCTGGACCACCAGGGAGATGTTGAGTGTGGGCAGTGGCGTCGGTACGCGGGGCCGCCCGGCAAGCGCCGGATCCCCGCCATTTTACCGGCGCCACATGAGTCATATATTCCCAGTGGCCATTTGCTAGCAGGGGGAGGGAGCCTCTCCTCACACAGCCCCTCCCCCGGAGACAGGAGCTAGGATGTACCCACGGGGTTTCCAGCCCTGATCTCTTCCTGCCTGCCTGCTGCAAGTGTTGGAAGGACACAGAGAGCTTTCTGCCAGTCTGGAGTTCCATCTCTTCACGGCCGGGCCATCTGGGCAAATCCCCCCTGTACCTCTCCTTCAAGGATACCAGGTTACAGTAATTTATGCTCCTGCCGGCCTTAGTGCTTTGCGGAGCTCAGTGCCAGGTTTTTTATTTTGCATTGTATGCCCTGTCTGTGTGCTGTGTCTCATATTGTCTTAACACTTTCACTGCCTGTCAGAAAGTATATTGTGTTAATTGTTACAGTCAGCTGCCTCTTGTACAATGTCAGAGGAAAGCGGTGACGACACATGGGCCCCTATATTGGTGTCCTGCACGCGTTGCAGAGCGGGCGTACCCCAGCTTGTAGAGGGGTTATGCCTACAATGTATAAAAACACATGCGCAGCCCCCTGTGGCAGCTCCCTCAGGGGAACCTGCTTGGGCCCAGCTTACCCAGGTCATGTCGCAGTTAATAGACAGGCTCTCTGCTGCACCATCACTGCAGCCGGGACCGTCCGTGTCTCGGCCATGTGCCCCCCCCGAGGAGCCGGCATGGGCGCGTGCTTTGGCAGACTCAGTTCAGGGCATCCGTGCCTCTTTAAAGGGTAAATCCCGTAAGCCCCGGGGGGAGATTCCTTCTACCCTCACCCGTCAGGATACGGATGTAGATACTGATGAGGAGGAGGATCAGCTGGTTGACGACACAGTCGACGCAGATGCTGACGACACCTCCAACGACATAACAGCAAAAGTCGATGTAGAAGCCCTGGTAATTGCGGTTAGAGACGTGTTACATTTACAGGAGGTCTCTGAACCAGTACAGTCTGTGGGCCCATCTTTTAAGCGTCACAAGCAGACGCGGACAGTGTTCCCTAACTCTACAGAGCTAGAGGATGTCCTTGGGGAGGCCTGGGTGTTACCAAATAGGAAGTTTCCGCTCCCTAAGCGGTTTAATTCCCTGTACCCGCTCCCTCCAGAGGATAGAGTTCGCTGGGAGACTCCTCCCAAGGTGGATGCACATATTGCTAAGATTGTGCGTTCCAGTACTTTACCCATTCCAACCGCCTCTCTTAAAGATGCCGCTGACAGAAAGTTAGAGAACTTTCTTAAGCTGATTTTTACAACAACTGGGGCGGTTGCACGACCTACCCTGGCATCTGCCTGGGTAGCAAAGGCCATGGTCAAATGGATTTCTCTCCTCACTAATATTATTACTGAGGGAGATAGTGTAGATGACATGTTTCCTATTCTTGACATCATGCATCAAGCTGCACTATATTTGGGAGAGGCTGCATTAGATGCAGCCACTCTTACTTCAAGGGCATCTGCCTCGGCAGTGGCGGCTCGACGATCCCTGTGGCTTCGCTCTTGGAAAGCGGATACTGAGTCCAAACAAACTCTAGAGGCATTACCCTTTGCGGGTTCTCTATTGTTTGGATCAGAGCTGGACAAAATCGTGGCCACGGTGGCTGCCTCAAAGGCGGCTTTCCTGCCATCCACTCAGGCTCCACGTCCTCGACCGGCGTTCCAGTCCTTTCGTTTCCAGGGCAGGGGTAGGGGACAGTCGTTCACAAAGACTCAGGCCCAACCCGCAAAGCCCTCTAGGGCCAGAGGAAAACGTCCCTGGCCCACTAGACGTGCTGAACATAAACCCGAGGTTAAGCCCTCGGCATGATGGGCCGGCGCTCCACCTGGGGGATCCCAGGGTGGGGGGTCGCCTGCTTCGGTTTTCGCACATGTGGCTGGAGTCCACGACAGACGCTTGGGTTCGAGACTTAGTCTTCAAAGGCTATTCTATAACCTTTCGCCGTCGACCACCGAGCTCGTTCTTTTCAACAAGTTCTCCCAAGGACTTGGAAAAGCGCGTAGCCCTGGAACAGGCCATACAAAAACTACTTTCAGCAGGTGTCATTGCCCCCGTTCCAGTGTCGCAACAAGGCACAGGTTTCTACGCCAGTCTTTTCTTGGTACGGAAGCCCAATGGGACTTTCCGTCCCATTTTAAATCTAAAAAGATTAAACAAATTCCTTCGGGTCCCGAAGTTCAAAATGGAGACCTTGCGGTCCATTGTGCTGGCGTTGCAACCAGGGGACTACATGGCATCCCTCGACATACAAGATGCGTATCTACATGTACCCATCAAACAAGAACACTGGCGGTTCCTCAGGTTTGCGCTGCAAGACCGTCACTTTCAATTTCAGGCACTACCTTTCGGCCTGGCCACAGCTCCCCGCGTGTTTACGAAGGTCATGGCAGTGATGTGCAGTGCTCTTCGCCACCAGGGGGTTCGGATTCTCCCATACCTGGACGATCTGTTGATCCTGGCTCAGTCGCCCCAGGTTCTCCAGGCACACTTGACCAAAGTCGTGGCGGTCCTGGAACGCCATGGCTGGATAATCAATTGGCCAAAGTCATCCATAGTCCCTACTCAATCTATGATTCACCTAGGGGCCCTGTTGGACACAGTAAATCAGCGGATTTACTTGCCGGAGATACGCCGCAAGGCCCTGCAGTCCAGAGTTCAACATCTTCTCTCGCTCAGGTGTGTCTCAATACATGCCTGCATGAGGGTGCTGGGCTCCATGGTCTCGACTTTCGACATGGCGGAGTACGCTCAGTTCCACTCTCGCCCCTTACAACGGGAAATTCTAAGGAAATGGTCGGGGTCATACTCCAACATACGGTCACACCTGATTGTCTTATCACCGGCAGCTCGGAGTTCCCTGTCATGGTGGCTTCTAGATCAGAACCTCATGGAAGGGAGGCCTTTTTGGATCCAAAAATGGACTCTCCTCACCACGGATGCCAGTCTTCGTGGTTGGGGAGCAGTCACATGTCAGAAATCCTTTCAGGGGCTTTGGACTCCACAGGAATCCTTGCTATCCATCAACACTCTCGAACTAAGAGCTGTCTTACTGGCTCTCCGCCAGGCAGAGCCTTGGCTTCAAGGTCACCCGGTGCAGGTACAGTCGGACAATGCGACGACGGTGGCTTATATCAACCACCAGGGTGGCACTCGGAGTCGAGCAGCTATGGCGGAGGCCTCTTGTATCTTCCAGTGGGCGGAGAACAAGATCCCGGCATTATCGGCAATCTTCATCCCGGGACTCCTCAATTGGGAGGCGGACTTCTTGAGTCGGCAGACTCTGGATGCCGGCGAATGGACCCTACATCCGAAAGCATTTCAGATGTTGGTAGACCGGTGGGGCAGACCGGAGGTGGATCTGATGGCATCTCGCCACAATCACCAGGTCACCCTGTACGGTTCCAGGTCTCGAGATCCGAACGCTTGCATGGTAGACGCTCTGTCAGCCCAGTGGCCGTTCGCTCTCATGTATGCCTTTCCCCCATTTTCACTCCTTCTCCGAGTTCTTCGCAAATTGAAGGCAGAAGGGGGCACGATGATCTTGGTGGCCCCTCATTGGCCTCGGAGGATCTGGTTCTCAGATCTACAGGCCCTGTCAGTGGCCCCTCCAATCCGGCTACCTCTGTGGCCAGATCTGCTCTCGCAAGGGCCGTGCCTCCATCCCGATCTGCAGCGGTTGTCTTTAACGGGGTGGCTGTTGAGACCGCCTTGTTAAAAGCTAAAGGCTTTAATTCACGGGTGATTTCGACTATGCTCAGAGCTCGTAGGCCTTCTTCGGCCGGTGCTTATCATCGCATCTGGCGAGCTTACTTCGCCTGGTGTAGCTCACGCAAGTTTAACCCAAAAACCTATCGGTTGTCTCGAATTCTGTCCTTTCTACAAAAGGGTTTAGAAGCCGGCCTTAGACTGTCATCACTAAAGGTACAGGTGTCGGCCTTGTCTATTCTATTTCGAAGGAGGCTGGCGTTGTTGCAAGACATCCGCACTTTCTTGCAGGGGGTTTTGCGAATCCAACCTCCGTTTGTCCCACCGGTTGCTCCATGGGATCTTTCTCTGGTTCTTAAGGCTCTACAGGGTCCCCCTTTTGAACCATTGCGATCAGTGGATCTATCTTGGCTTACATGGAAAACTGTTTTTCTGCTGGCCATTGCTTCGGCCAGGAGGGTTTCAGATTTATCGGCTCTGTCCTGTCAGTCTCCTCTTCTGGTTTTCCACCCTGACAGGGCGGTCCTTCGAACAGTCCCTTCACACCTTCCCAAGGTGGTGTCCAAATTTCACGTTAATCAGGAGATAGTGGTCCCAGCCTTTCGGGGGCTGGAAGCTTCTCCTGAACAGCGATTCCTAGATGTAGTGCGAGCGTTACGTATCTATGTGCGTCGTACTAAAGCACTTAGGAAATCTAACTCTCTCTTTGTCCTCTATGGATTTCAGAAAAGAGGTTGGCCTGCTACGAAGCAGACCATTGCCCGGTGGCTAAGGTCTGTCATAAAACAAGCTTACTTGGGTGCCGCCCTTCCGGTTCCAACGGGCGTCCGGGCTCATTCCACGAGATCTGTGGGTGCGTCTTGGGCTGTTAGGGGTGGTGCGACAGCAGAGCAACTTTGCAAGGCGGCGACCTGGTCGTCTCCTCATACTTTCTTACGCTTCTATGCGTTTGATACGTTTACCTCACAAGACTCGGCATTCGGCCGGAGTGTATTGGCTGCGGCCCAGGCGCGCCCCCACCCATAGGTGGCTGCTTTAGGACATCCCAATGTTATCCCTGGGGCCCCTGACGTCTACCGCTGAAGAAAATGATATTTATGTCTTACCTGTTAAATATCTTTCTTCGAGGACGTCAGGGGCCACAGGGATCCCTCCCTGGCGCGCCTACTTCATGATTAACATTAAGAGTTACTCCGTTGAGTCAACTTAGTTAAAATTCCTCTGTTGAGGGTGTTTACACATGTTACAGTTATGGTTTCTCTATTGAGCAACCACACATACACATATATTTGTTGAGTGTGTTTCTGTATGGGTTTCTCTTCCTTCTATCTTGTCTCCTGCCTGGCTTGGGAAAAAAACTGACTAGCCTGGGAGGCGGGGTATAGGAGGTGAGAGCCCAGGGGCTGTCTCTGAGCAGCCCAGAAGTTTAACCTTTCTGGTGCTGGATTGGTCGTGACGTCACTCCTAGACCCAATGTTATCCCTGTGGCCCCTGACGTCCTCGAAGAAAGATATTTAACAGGTAAGACATAAATATCATTATCTCTTCCAATCCTGGAAAACAGTGTTAGACCTGGTTACTAAGTGGATCGGTGCCACATGGGAACACCAGGTGCTGTAGGAACACCAGTGACTATACATATAAAGGATGCCTGGGTAAAGGAAGTGGTGGCAAAGGGATAAGGTCTTTGCATGGGTCTACCTCACTATTCAGACTAAGCAGAACAATTATTAAAATAAAAAGGTCTGCTACGGTCTCGGGTCATCCCTCACCACTAGAGAAGACTCTGCTACTACTCGTCTTTGGTCCTGGTTCTAAAACGGAACTTACAGGCCAATTCTAAAACTGAAGTCTCTTTAAGGTGGTGCAGGGTTCAAAGTTTCGGATGGAAACTTTAAGGACAATAATCCTACCCATGGACCGGGGGATAAATAGTCACCCTGGGCATTCGGGACGCTTACTGGCATGTCCCAATTCTGCCAGCACACCAGAAACATTTCAGGTTTGCTTTTTAAAATAGCCATTTTCAATTCTAGCCCCAGGATTTTCACAAAACTCATGGCATTTATGGATGAACATCTCCACTGTCTGGGTATCCGAGTCTTTCTATATATATATAGACGACCTACTACTGGTGGCCAAGTCCCTATTATTGCTATCACCTATCGATAACAATCGGGACACTCCAACATCTCGGTTGGCTCCTCTCGCAATAAATGTGACATTTGGAGAGCTACCCTGGACACTCAGTCATGGAGGATGTCTCTTCTCATGGACAAGGACGATTCTCTGCATCACCAAATATGGGTGTTTTTGCAGAGTTCCAGATTCGTAAGCCACTGGGCGCAATGAAAATCTTGGGATTGCTGATGTCATTGTTTGAACATGGTGGAGTGGGCACAGTTTCATTTCTGCCCTCTCAACACCTCATTCTGGCAAAACGGATGGACAATATCAGGTCCACAAGTCAATGTCCCTTCTGGTTCTAAGAACGGACGATCCTCACTTACGACGCCACCCTTCGAGGCTGGGGAACATTAGCTTACTCCCGAGCCTTGCAGGGCGTGTGGACCAATCCAAAAACACGTCTCTCCATCAACGTGTTGGAGCTTCGGGCAACTTACAATGCCCTAATCCGCTCTCAGGACCTTCTTCAGAAGAACCCGGTCCTGATCAGAGCAGACAAGGCCACGGCTGTGGTGTACATACTTGACCAAGGAGACCCTCGCAGCACTGCTGCTCTCAAAGTAGTCTCTAGGATCTCTTCCTGGGCGAAACCGTGTCTTCTGGCTCTGTCTGCGATCTTCTTCCCAGCAGTTCTAAATTGGAAAACAGATCCCTAAATAGACTTCCATCGGGGGGAGTGGTCACTCCTTCCAGAGTTGTCGCCCTCCTCAAAGACCGATGGGACCTACCAGACGTGGACTTAATAGTGTCCAGACACAACAAAAGTGTCAACATTCGGGTCAGGGTACAGGGATCCTCAAGCTAGCTTCATGGATGCCCTAGCAGTTCCAAGGAATTATCATCTTCCGTATGCCTTCCCACCAAGATCCATGATTCCCAGGGTAATCAGGATATTCAAACAGGGAGGCGGGAATCTCGTTCTGATAGCTCCAGCCTGGCCACTCAGCACTGGTATGTGGACCTTCTACAAATGTCCTCCCAACCACCCTTCCTCTTAATTTTCGGGTGGTCTCATACTCGAGGACCTTGTCAGCGCCTGTCTTTGATAGCGTGGCGCTTGAAACTACTTTACTGTAAAGTTAAAGTTTTTTTCTTCCAAAAAGGTCATGATTCAGGCGTGCAAGCCAGCATCATTCAGAATTTATTACCAAATATGGCACACCTACTGTATGTGGTGTACGGCTAGGAAGTTTGATCCAAAGGTTTTCAAGGTGGCCAGAATTCTGGCATTCCTACAAAAGGGTCTGAACAAACAAACAGACAAAATGGTCTGAACATTGGAGTTAGACTGCCGTCTCTGATAATCCAAGTCTCACCCTTATCCATCTGGGTTCAGATGAAATTAACCTTCTTACCGGAGGTACGTACACTCCTACAAGGAGTGATTCATTTTCACCTCCATATGGTCCTCCTACAACTCAGTGGGATTTGTCACTCGTACTGCAGGCCTTAATCAAGCCTCCTTTCGAGCCGCTACAAGCGACGGATTTCAAAAGGTTGACAGACAAGATAGTATTTGTCTTGGTCATTGCTTCTGCAAGATATGTCAGCTTTTTCATGTAAGCTCCTCATATTTCATCCCAATAGGGATGTTGTGGACTAAAACATCGCACCTTCTAAAGTTGGTCTCCAGATTCCACATCAATCAGGAGATTGTGATTCCGGCATTTAACACGGAATATATCTACAGAGGAACGCTTATTGGATGTGGTCAGGGCTCTGACCATCTACATTGACCGTACTAAGACGGTCAGAAAATCTAATTCCCTTTTCGAGGTTTATGAATTCCACAAAAAGGGTTGGTCAGTGAGCAAACAGACTATTGCTCGCTGGATCTGCATGGCTATTCAAGATGCTTATTGGCAGGATAATCTGCCTTTTCCTCCTTCCACCAAAGCACACTCTTCCAGAGCGGCTGACCTATCATGGGCAACATGCCAAGGTGCTTTGGCCGAACAGCTGTGCAAGGCTGCAACGTGGTCATCTGTTCATACCTTCATTAAGTTCTATGCTTTTGACACGTTCGCCTCCCAGGATTCCTCCTTTGGTCGTCAGGTACTTCTGACACCTCAGGCAAATTCCCTCCCTTGAAATACGGCTTGTGACATCCCCGATGTCCCCTGTGGGACCCATGGACCCTGAAAAGGAAAAGGAAAGTTATGGTAGAACCTACCTTTGTTAACTTTCTTTCCTTGAAGTCCATGGGAACCACAGGGCGCCCTCCCTTCAATTTGTTCCTGAGGTATCCCTAGGTGTGATATACTGCACTGTGTCCTTTAACGACCATAGTCTTGTTCATGTACCGTGATATGTATGTATGTGTACTTGGACATGTGTTCTCTCTGTCCTCTTCTTTTCTCCGCTTCCTGCTTACGGCTTGTTACCAAAACTGAGCTGTGTGAGCCTGGAGGCGGGGTTATAGGGGAGAGGGCCGGGCATCCTGGGAAATCTTAAGAAGCTTCGCTGATTGGTGCCTCGGACCCCCTGGATCCACCTACAACCCCGATGTCCCCTGTGGTTCCCATGGACTTCAAGGAAAGAAAGTTAACAAAGGTAGGTTCTACCATAACTTTCCTTTTTTGAATACTCTGCAGGTAAAAGTGGTTTGTTTATTATAGAACGCCATCCCATTCTCAGCATACGTAGGTAACCGATGCATCGCGGCCCCATTCCCAGCATACACAGGTTACCCACGCATCGCGGCCCCATTCCCAGCATACGCAGGTTACCCACGCATCGCGGCCCCATTCCCAGCATACACAGGTTACCCACGCATCGCGGCCCCATTCCCAGCATACGCAGGTTACCCACGCATCGCGGCCCCATTCCCAGCATACGCAGGTTACCCACGCATCGCGGCCCCATTCCCAGGTTACCGACGCATCGCGGCCCCAGTCCCAGCATACGCAGGTTACCGACGCATCGCGGCCCCATTCCCAGCATACGCAGATTACCTATGTATTACACCATTCCATTTCCAGGTTAACTGTGCATGATACATAGTCCAGTTCCCAGCATACGCAGTTAACTATGTATCTCACGCAGCCCCATTCCCAACATGCACAAGTTACCCATCTATCTCGCACGACCCTATTCCCAGCATACGTAGATTACCTATGTATAACACAGTTCCATTCCTGGCATATGCAGCTTAAATATCTATTTTACACAGCCCCATTCCCAGCATACGCAAGTTACTGACGCATAACCGCCCCATTCCCAGCATACGCAGGTTACTGACGCATAACCGCCCCATTCCCAGCATACGCAGGTTACTGCGTATCTCACATGTCCCTATTTAAAGCAAACACAGGATACATAGGTTACCTGCGTCTGCTGGGCCCATGTGAGATACAGCATTAAGCTGCGTATGCTGGTAATGGTGCTGCGTATAAATATATACATAGGTAACCGGCTTATGCTGGGAATGGGAGTATGGATCATAAACTGTCCAAGTCCCAGAATACGCAGGTAACCTATGTATCCTGTGTTTTCTTTGCAAAGGGACATATGAGATGCATAGTCCCGTTCCCAGCATACGCAGGTTCCCGCGTATCTCGCGCGGTCCCGTTCCCAGCATACGCAGGTTCCCGCGTATCTCGCGCGGTCCCGTTCCCAGCATACGCAGGTTCCCGCGTATCTCGCATGGTCCCGTTCCCAGCATACGCAGGTTCCCGCGTATCTCGCATGGTCCCGTTCCCAGGATACGCAGGTTCCCGCGTATCTCGCACGGTCCCGTTCCCAGCAGACGCAGGTTCCTGCGTATCTCGCATGGTCCCGTTCCCAGGATATGCAGGTTCCCGCGTATCAAGCATGTTCCCGTTCCCAGCATACGCAGGTTCCCGCGTATCTCGCAGGGTCCCGTTCCCAGCATACGCAGGTTCCCGCGTATCTCGCAGGGTCCCGATCCCAGGATACACAGGTTCCCGCGTATCTCGCATGTTCCCGTTCCCAGCATTCGCAGGGTCCCGTTCCCAGCATACGCAGGTTCCCGATCCCAGGATACACAGGTTCCCGCGTATCTCGCATGGTCCTGTTCCCAGCAAACGCAGGTTCCCGCGTATCTCGCACGCTCCCGTTCCCAGCATACGCAGGTTCCCGCGTATCTCGCACGCTCCCGTTCCCAGCATACGCAGGTTCCCGCGTATCTCGCACGCTCCCGTTCCCAGCATACGCAGGTTCCCGCGTATCTCGCACGCTCCCGTTCCCAGCATACGCAGGTTCCCGCGTATCTCGCGCGGTCCCGTTCCCAGCATACGCAGGTTCCCGCGTATCTCGCATGGTCCCGTTCCCAGCATACGCAGGTTCCCGCGTATCTCGCATGGTCCCGTTCCCAGGATACGCAGGTTCCCGCGTATCTCGCACGGTCCCGTTCCCAGCAGACGCAGGTTCCTGCGTATCTCGCATGGTCCCGTTCCCAGGATATGCAGGTTCCCGCGTATCAAGCATGTTCCCGTTCCCAGCATACGCAGGTTCCCGCGTATCTCGCAGGGTCCCGTTCCCAGCATACGCAGGTTCCCGCGTATCTCGCAGGGTCCCGATCCCAGGATACACAGGTTCCCGCGTATCTCGCATGTTCCCGTTCCCAGCATTCGCAGGGTCCCGTTCCCAGCATACGCAGGTTCCCGATCCCAGGATACACAGGTTCCCGCGTATCTCGCATGGTCCTGTTCCCAGCAAACGCAGGTTCCCGCGTATCTCGCACGCTCCCGTTCCCAGCATACGCAGGTTCCCGCGTATCTCGCACGCTCCCGTTCCCAGCATACGCAGGTTCCCGCGTATCTCGCACGCTCCCGTTCCCAGCATACGCAGGTTCCCGCGTATCTCGCACGCTCCCGTTCCCAGCATACGCAGGTTCCCGCGTATCTCGCACGCTCCCGTTCCCAGCATACGCAGGTTCCCGCGTATCTCGCACGCTCCCGTTCCCAGCATACGCAGGTTCCCGCGTATCTCGCACGCTCCCGTTCCCAGCATACGCAGGTTCCCGCGTATCTCGCATGGTCCCGTTCCCAGCATACGCAGGTTCCCGCGTATCTCGCACGGTCCCGTTCCCAGAATACGCAGGTTCCCGCGTATCTCGCACGGTCCCGTTCCCAGCAGACGCAGGCTCCTGCGTATCTCGCAGGGTCCCCCCTGGATACGCAGGTTCCCGCGTATCTCGCATGGTCCCGTTCCCAGGATATGCAGGTTCCCGCGTATCTCGCACGCTCCCGTTCCCAGCATACGCAGGTTCCCGCGTATCTCGCACGCTCCCGTTCCCAGCATACGCAGGTTCCCGCGTATCTCGCACGCTCCCGTTCCCAGCATACGCAGGTTCCCGCGTATCTCGCACGCTCCCGTTCCCAGCATACGCAGGTTCCCGCGTATCTCGCACACTCCCGTTCCCAGCATACGCAGGTTCCCGCGTATCTCGCACGCTCCCGTTCCCAGCATACGCAGGTTCCCGCGTATCTCGCATGGTCCCGTTCCCAGCATACGCAGGTTCCCGCGTATCTCGCACGGTCCCGTTCCCAGAATACGCAGGTTCCCGCGTATCTCGCACGGTCCCGTTCCCAGCAGACGCAGGCTCCTGCGTATCTCGCAGGGTCCCCCCTGGATACGCAGGTTCCCGCGTATCTCGCATGGTCCCGTTCCCAGGATATGCAGGTTCCCGCGTATCTCGCACGCTCCCGTTCCCAGCATACGCAGGTTCCCGCGTATCTCGCACGCTCCCGTTCCCAGCATACGCAGGTTCCCGCGTATCTCGCACGCTCCCGTTCCCAGCATACGCAGGTTCCCGCGTATCTCGCACGCTCCCGTTCCCAGCATACGCAGGTTCCCGCGTATCTCGCACACTCCCGTTCCCAGCATACGCAGGTTCCCGCGTATCTCGCACGGTCCCGTTCCCAGCATACGCAGGTTCCCGCGTATCTCGCACGGTCCCGTTCCCAGCATACGCAGGTTCCCGCGTATCTCGCACGGTCCCGTTCCCAGCATACGCAGGTTCCCAGCATACGCAGGTTCCCGCGTATCTCGCACGGTCCCAGTCCCAGCATACGCAGGTTCCCGCGTATCTCGCATGTTCCCGCGTATCTCGCACGGTCCCGTTCCCAGCATACGCAGGTTCCCGCGTATCTCGCACGGTCCCAGTCCCAGCATACGCAGGTTCCCGCGTATCTCGCATGTTCCCGTTCCCGCGTATCTCGCACGGTCCCGTTCCCAGCATACGCAGGTTCCCGCGTATCTCGCATGGTCCCGTTCCCAGGATACGCAGGTTCCCGCGTATCTCGCATGGTCCCGTTCCCAGGATACGCAGGTTCCCGCGTATCTCGCACGGTCCCGTTCCCAGCATACGCAGGTTCCCGCGTATCTCGCACGGTCCCAGTCCCAGCATACGCAGGTTCCCGCGTATCTCGCATGTTCCCGCGTATCTCGCATGGTCCCGTTCCCAGGATACGCAGGTTCCCGCGTATCTCGCATGGTCCCGTTCCCAGCATACGCAGGTTCCCGCGTATCTCGCACGGTCCCAGTCCCAGCATACGCAGGTTCCGCGTATCTCGCATGTTCCCGTTCCCGCGTATCTCGCACGGTCCCGTTCCCAGCATACGCAGGTTCCCGCGTATCTCGCACGGTCCCATTCCCAGCATACGCAGGTTCCCGCGTATCTCGCACGGTCCCATTCCCAGCATACGCAGGTTCCCGCGTATCTCGCACGGTCCCGTTCCCAGCAGACGCAGGTTCCCGCGTATCTCGCACGGTCCCATTCCCAGCATACGCAGGTTCCCGCGTATCTCGCACGGTCCCATTCCCAGCATACGCAGGTTCCCGCGTATCTCGCACGGTCCCGTTCCCAGCATACGCAGGTTCCCGCGTATCTCGCACGGTCCCGTTCCCAGCATACGCAGGTTCCCGCGTATCTCGCACGGTCCCATTCCCAGCATACGCAGGTTCCCGCGTATCTCGCACGGTCCCATTCCCAGCATACGCAGGTTCCCGCGTATCTCGCACGGTCCCGTTCCCAGCAGACGCAGGTTCCCGCGTATCTCGCACGGTCCCGTTCCCAGCAGGTGCCCGCATATCTCGCACGGTCCTGTTCCCAGCATACGCAGGTTCCTCACAATATTCTTTCAAGTATCAATCAGTATGTATGGGTTGTAACACCTACCGCCCAGTGTCAGACCTCTGTCTCAGTGACAGGTCCTGGGGTCCTCCAACATAATGACCTAAACACAGCTACAGGCTGACAAACGTGGACAAGAGCAGAAAGGACTGTCCTGACGTGACCTCTGAGTTCTATGGAGCATCTATGGGAAAAGCCAAGACCTGCAGCCTGGAAAAGGCACTATCACACCTGGGGCAGGTAGCTCAGGAGGAGTGGCCCAGACCACATGCAGCCTGGAGACGGATCTATCGCACCTGAGGCAGGTAGCTCGGGGAAGTGGCCCAGACTACATGCAGCCTGGAAATGGCCCTATCACACCTGGGGCAGGTAGCTGTGGGGGGAGTGGCCCAGACTACATGCACCCTGGAGATGGCCCAATCAGACCTGGGCAAGTAGCTCAGGGGGAGTGGCCCAGACTACATGCAGCCTGGAGACGGTGCTATCAGACCTGGGGCAGGTAACAGGGGGAGTGGCCCAGACTACATGCAGCATATAGACAACACTATCACACCTGGGGCAGGTAGCTCAGGGGGGAGTGGCCCAGACTACATGCAGCCTATAGGAGACGCTATCACACCTGGGGCAGGTAGCTAAGGGGGAGTGGCCCAGACTACATGGAGAGGGCCCTAGCACACCAGGGGCAGGTAGCTAAGGGGGAGTGGCCCAGACTACATGCAGCCTATAGAAGGCGCGGTACTTGTTTCCTAGCACGGCCACAATCGTAACTAATCGTGTCCCTTAATTAAGGGACACGATTAGCCCGATGGACCCGATTTCCTTTGAAATCAGGTCCATTTTGCCGGCTAGGAAACAAAAATCGGGGGCATCGCGTCGGTCGGGACCATTAACATTGGTCCCGACGCGACCGACGCGATGCCCCCGATATTTGCATTGACTTCAATGTTAAAAAAAATTTTAACATTGAAATCTTGTCGGGAACTGTAAAATATCGGGGGCATCGCGTCGGTCGGGACCATTAACATTGGTCCCGACGCGATGCGACGCGATGCACCCGATTTTTACATAGGATTCAATGTTAAAAAATTTTTTAACATTGAAATGGTGTAAAAATGTTAAAAAATGTGAAATGGGTCAATATGACCCATTTCACATTAAAAATGTCCCCGTCGTCACCCCACGATAGACGGCAACCCGAAGCGTGGCGAGCGCAGCGAGCCCGCGAGGGGCGGCGGTACGCGTCCTCCGACCTTTTCATGCCCTACTATCCACTAGGGCGTGGAGTGAGAATAGAATAGTGTGGCGAGCGCAGCGAGCCACCGAGCCCGAAGCGTGGCGAGCGCAGCGAGCCCCGCGAGGGGACGCGGATACCTTCACAGGTAAACGCGTCCCTTCGCGGGCTTCACAGGTGTCCGTGGCGACGCCGACAACTGTGAAGCCCGCGAAGGGACGCGATTACCTGTGAAGGTATCCGCGTCCCCTCGCGGGGCTCGCTGCGCTCGCCACGCTTCGGGCTCGGTGGCTCGCTGCGCTCGCCACACTATTCTATTCTCACTCCACGCCGTAGTGGATAGTAGGGCATGAAAAGGTCGGAGGACGCGTACCGCCGCCCCTCGCGGGCTCGCTGCGCTCGCCACGCTTCGGGTTGCCGTCTATCGTGGGGCGCTGTGTACACGCTTCAATTTGGGGGGGGTTTGGAATTTTTTTCATTCAATCCAATGTAAAATTGGGTCCCAGGGACCCAATTTACATTGGATTTAATGAAAAAATCGGGTCAAAAATCGGTCGCATCGGTCGATCGCATCGCATGCGACCAAATCGCATGCGATGCGATCGACCGATTTTTTTCAGCACGACCACCCCGATCTTAATCGGTGTGGCCGTGCTAGGAAACAAGTACCGAAGGCGCTATCACACCTGGGGCAGGTAGCAAAGGGGGAGTGGCCCAGACTACATGCAGCCTATAGAAGACGCTATCACACCTGGGGCAGGTAACAGGGGGAGTGGCCCAGACTACATGCAGCATATAGACAACACTATCACACCTGGGGCAGGTAGCTCAGGGGGGAGTGGCCCAGACTACATGCAGCCTATAGGAGACGCTATCACACCTGGAGCAGGTAGCTAAGGGGGAGTGGCCCAGACTACATGCAGCCTGGAGAGGGCCCTAGCACACCTGGGGCAGGTAGCTAAGGGGGAGTGGCCCAGACTACATGCAGCCTATAGAAGGCGCTATCACACCTGGGGCAGGTAGCAAAGGGGGAGTGGCCCAGACTACATGCAGCCTATAGAAGACGCTATCACACCTGGGGCAGGTAACAGGGGGAGTGGCCCAGACTACATGCAACCTGGAGACTGCGCTATCACACCCGGGGCAGGTAGCTGTGGGGGGAGTGGCCCAGACTACATGCAGCCTGGAGATGGCCCAATCAGACCTGGGGCAAGTAGCTCAGGGGGAGTGGCCCAGACTACATGCAGCCTGGAGACGGTGCTATCAGACCTGGGGCAGGTAACAGGGGGAGTGGCCCAGACTACATGCAGCATATAGACAACACTATCACACCTGGGGCAGGTAGCTCAGGGGGGAGTGGCCCAGACTACATGCAGCCTATAGGAGACGCTATCACACCTGGGGCAGGTAGCTAAGGGGGAGTGGCCCAGACTACATGCAGCCTGGAGAGGGCCCTAGCACACCTGGGGCAGGTAGCTAAGGGGGAGTGGCCCAGACTACATGCAGCCTATAGAAGGCGCTATCACACCTGGGGCAGGTAGCAAAGGGGGAGTGGCCCAGACTACATGCAGCCTATAGAAGACGCTATCACACCTGGGGCAGGTAACAGGGGGAGTGGCCCAGACTACATGCAGCATATAGACAACACTATCACACCTGGGGCAGGTAGCTCAGGGGGGAGTGGCCCAGACTACATGCAGCCTATAGGAGACGCTATCACACCTGGGGCAGGTAGCTAAGGGGGAGTGGCCCAGACTACATGCAGCCTGGAGAGGGCCCTAGCACACCTGGGGCAGGTAGCTAAGGGGGAATGGCCCAGACTACATGCAGCCTATAGAAGGCGCTATCACACCTGGGTCAGGTAGCAAAGGGGGAGTGGCCCAGACTACATGCAGCCTATAGAAGACGCTATCACACCTGGGACAGGTAACAGGGGGAGTGGCCCAGACTACATGCAACCTGGAGACTGCGCTATCACACCTGGGGCAGGTAGCAAAGGGGGAGTGGCCCAGACTAGATGCAGCCTGGAGATGGCGCTAACACACCTGGGGCAGGTAACGGGGAGTGGCCCAGACTACATGCAGCATATAGACGACACTATCACACCTGGGGCAGGTAACTCGGGGAGTGGCCCTGATTACATGCAGCCTGGATACGGATCTATCACACCCGGGGCAGGTAGCTCAGGGGGAGTGGCCCAGACTACATGCAGCCTATAGAAGACGCTATCACACCTGGGGCAGGTAACAGGGGGAGTGGCCCAGACTACATGCAACCTGGAGACGGTGCTATCACACCTGGGGCAGGTAGCTCAGGGGAAGTGGTCCAGATTACTTGCAGCATATAGACACTATCACATCTGGGGCAGGTAGCTCAGGGGGGAGTGGCCCAGACTACATGCAGCCTATAGAAGATGCTATCACACCTGGGGCAGGTAGCTAAGGGGGAGTAGCCCAGACTACATGCAGCCTGGAGATGGCCCTAGCACACCTAGGGCAAGTAGCAAAGGGGGAGAGGCCCAGACTATATATAGCCTTCTTTAAAATAAGTGATCCATCTTATACTGTTAGAATATAGTGTTCCAAAATTGATCCCAGACACAAATAGGAATAACTCCATGGATAACACCGGTCCAGGTGTAACGATGG
>NC_139225.1:15155147-15177647 GCF_055691185.1 Crinia signifera | reverse complement strand
TGCTCGTCTCCCAGTTCCTGTATACTCTGTACACCAGTACCCTGCTTGTCTCCCAGTCCCTGTATACTCTGTACCAGAGGCGGAACTACCATTGGTGCAGCAGGTGCATTGCACCGGGGCCCCTGACAACTAAGGGGCCCACTGCTGCTCAAACCAGCAATGAAGTATTGTGAACTTTGGTTGGGGTGGAGGAGGGGGGCCCTAAACTATATATTTGCACCTGAGCCCACAATCCACAAGTTCCGCCACTGCTCTGTACACCAGTACCCTGCTCGTCTCCCAGTTCCTGTATACTCTGTACACTAGTACTCTGCTCATCTCCCAGTTCCTGTATACTCTGTACACCAGTACTCTGCTCATCTCCCAGTTCCTGTATACTCTGTACACCAGTACCCTGCACATCTCCCAGTTCCTGTATACTCTGTACACCAGTACCCTGCACATCTCCCAGTTCCTGTATACTCTGTACACCAGTACCCTGCTCGTCTCCCAGTCCCTGTATACTCTGTAGTACACCAGTACCCTGCTTATCTCCCAGTTCCTGTATACTCTGTACACCAGTACCCTGCTTGCCTCCCAGTTCCTGTATACTCTGTAGTACACCAGTACCCTGCTCGTCTCCCAGTCCCTGTATACTCTGCACACCAGTACCCTGCGTATCTCCAAGTTCCTGTCTACTCTGTACACCAGTACCCTGCTCATCTCCCAGTTCCTGTCTACTCTGTACACCAGTACCCTGCTCATCTCCCAGTTCCTGTCTACTCTGTACACCAGTACCCTGCTTATCTCCCAGTTCCTGTATACTCTGTACACCAGTACCCTGCTTATCTCCCAGTTACTGTCTACTCTGTACACCAGTACCCTGCTCATCTCCCAGTCCCTGTATACTCTGTACACCAGTACCCTGCTCATCTCCCAGTTCCTGTCTACTCTGTACACCAGTACCCTGCTTATCTCCCAGTTCCTGTATACTCTGTATACCAGTACCCTGCTTATCTCCCAGTTCCTGTATACTCTGTAGTACACCAGTACCCTGCTTATCTCCCAGTTCCTGTATACTCTGTACACCAGTACCCTGATTGTCTCCCAGTTCCTGTATACTCTGTACACCAGTACCCTGCTTATCTCCCAGTTCCTGTATACTCTGTACACCAGTACCCTGATTGTCTCCCAGTTCCTGAATACTCTGTACACCAGTACCCTGCTTGTCTCCCAGTTCCTGTATACTCTGTACACCAGTACCCTGCTCATATCCCAGTTCCTGTATACTCCACCAAGGGACTGTCACATCTCCAACCCTCCTCCACCAGGGGACGTCACCTCTGCATCCCTCCTCCACCAGGGGACTGTTACTTCTCCATCCCTACTCCACCAGGGGACTGTCACCTATTCATCCCTCCTCCACCAGGGAACTGTCACCTCTCCATCCTCCTCCACCAGGAGACTGTCACCCCTCCTCCACCAGGGGACTGTCACTCCTCCACAGTGGACTGTCATCTCTCCATCCCTCCTCCACCAGGGGACTATCACCTCTCCATTACTCTTGCAACAGGGGACTGCCACCTCTCCATCCTCCTCAACCAGTGGACTGTCACCTCTCCATCCCTCCTCCACAAGGGGACTGTCACCTCTCTATCCTCCTCCTCAGGGGACTGTCACCCCTCCTCCACCAGTGGACTGTCATCTCTCTATTCCTCCTCCACCAGGGGACTATCACCTCTTCATTACTCTTGCAACAGGGGACTGTCACCTCTCCATCCCTCTTCCACCGGGGGACGGTCACCACTCCATCTTCCTCCACCGGGGGGACTGTCACTCCTCCTCCACAGTGGACTGTCATCTCTCCAACCCTCCTCCACCAGGGGACTATCACCTCTCCATTACTCTTGCAACAGGGGACTGTCACCTCTCCATCCCTCCTCCGACAGGAGACTGTCAACTCTCTATCCTCCTCCACAGGGGACTGTCACCCCTCCTCCACCAGGGGACTGTCACCTCTCCACACCTCCTCCACCAGGGGACTGTCACCTCTCCACACCTCCTCCACCAGGGGACTGTCACCTCTCCTGCACAGTTGTGGATCCCGGGATAAGTGCAGCATCTCTCTGCAGAGTCTGAGACCTGAAGCTCCTGGTCTGTGAGCTGGGGGCAGAGATAAGACCTCACTTGTCCCTTGGAGGATGCTCTTGCCGTAGGAGTGAGGAGAATTTTGGCTGCTGTTTGCTTAGTGAAATAGCTGGAGGTCACCAGGACAGACGCAATGCTGCTGGAGAGGGGCTCTCAGAGGTCGTCTGACATTTGCGGGTACCCCGGAGGAGAAGGTAGGAGGCTTCATGTTTCTATGTAATGTGTCAGTGCTGAAGATGATGGGCAGGTGTCCTCCCTACACAAAGTACCCGGAGCTCAGACACATTAACACGGGGCTTATAGCAGCAACATGCTCCTGTGGCACCAGCGCAAGCTGAGCCCGGGACAGGGAACGCAATGCTGACTGATCCCGGGAGTCGTGGGTCATTGTATGGTGTGTGTGCAGTGTGAGTGATATTAATTATTATGTGTGTACAGTGCGAGTGATATTATTTATTATGTGTGTGCAGTGTGAGTGATATTAATTATTATGTGTGTACAGTGTGAGTGATATTATTTATTTTGTGTGTGCAGTGTGAGAGATATTAATTATTATGTGTGTGCAGTGCGAGTGATATTGATTATTATGTGTGTGCAGTGCGAGTGATATTAATTATGTGTGTGCAGTGCGAGTGATATTAATTATTATATGTGTACAGTGTGAGTGATATTAATTATTTTGTGTGTGCAGTGTGAGTGATATTAATTATTTTGTGTGTGCAGTGCGAGTGATATTAATTATTATGTGTGTGCAGTGCGAGTGATATTAATTATTATGTGTGTGCAGTGTGAGTGATATTAATTATTATGTGTGTGCAGTGTGAGTGATATTAATTATTATGTGTGTGCAGTGCGAGTGATATTAATTATTATGTGTGTACAGTGTGAGTGATATTAATTATTTTGTGTGTGCAGTGTGAGTGATAATAATTATTTTGTGTGTGCAGTGCGAGTGATATGAATTATTATGTGTGTGCAGTGCGAGTGATATTAATTATTATGTGTGTGCAGTGAGAGTGATATGAATTATTATGTGTGTGCAGTGTGAGTGATATTAATTATTATGTGTGTGCAGTGCGAGTGATATTAATTATTATGTGTGTGCAGTGCGAGTGATATTAATTATTATGTGTGTGCAGTGCGAGTGATATTAATTATTATGTGTGTGCAGTGTGAGTGATATTATTTATTATGTGTGTGCAGTGCGAGTGATATTATTTATTATGTGTGCAGTGTGAGTGATATTAATTATTATGTGTGTGCAGTGTTAGTGATAATAATAATTATTATGTGTGTGCAGTGTGAGTGATATTAATTATTATGTGTGTGCAGTGTGAGTGATATTAATTATTATGTGTGTACAGTGGGAGTGATATTAATTATTATGTGTGTGCAGTGTGAGTTATATTAGTTATTATGTGTGTGCAGTGTGAGTGATATTAATTATTATGTGTGTGCAGTGTGAGTGATATTAATTATTATGTGTGTGCAGTGTGAGTTATATTAATTATTATGTGTGTCCAGTGTGAGTGATATTTATTATTATGTGTGTGCAGTGTGAGTTATATTTATTATGTGTGTGCAGCGTGAGTTATAATATTTATTATGTGTGTGCAGCGTGAGTTATATTATTTATTATGTATGTACAATGTGAGTGATATTATATTATGTGTGTGCAGTGTGAGTTATATTAATTATTATGTGTGTGCAGTGTGAGTGATATTATTATTATATATGTGCAGTGTGAGTTATATTAATTATTATGTGTGTGCAGCGTGAGTTATATTAATTATTATGTATGCACAATGTGAGTTATATTAATTATTATGTGTGTGCAGTGTGAGTTATATTATTATGATATATGTGCATTGTGAGTTATATTATTTATTAGGTGTGTTCAGTGTGAGTTGAATTAATTAATACGTGTGTGCAGGGTGAGTTATATTATTTATTATGTGTGTGAAGTGTGTTATATTATTTATTATGTGTGTGCAGTGTGAGTTATATTATTTGCTATGTGTGCACAGTGTGAGTTAAATCAATAAGTATGTATGTGCGGTGCTAGAGATATTAATTATTATTTGTGCAGTGTGAGTTATATTATTTAGACTGTGTGCAGTGTGAGATATATTATTTGCTATGTGTTCACAGTTATATTACATTATATTAATGAGTATGTATGTGCAGTGGAAGTTATATTAATTATTATGTGTGCAGTGTGAGTTATAGTATTTAGTATGTGTGTGCAGTGTGAGTTATATTATTTATTATGTGTGTGCAGTGTGTTATATGATTTATTTTGTGTGTGCAGTGTGAGTTATATTAATGAGTATGTGTGTGCAGTGTGAGTTATATTATGTATTATGTGTGTGCAGTGTGTTTTATACTATTTATTATGTGTGTGCAGTGTGAGTTATTTTATTAGTATATGTGTGCACAGTGTGAGTTATATTAACTAGTATGTGTGTGTGCAGTGTGAATTATATTATTTATGATGTGTGTGCAGTGTGAGTTATATTAACTAGCATGTGTGTGCAGTGTAATGTTATATTAATTATTATGTGTGTAGTGGGAGTTATATTAATTAGTATGAGTGTGCAATGTGAGTTATATTAATTAGTATGAGTGTGCAATGTGAGTTATATTAATTAGTATGTGTGTGCAGTGTGAGTTCAATTATGTGTGTGCAGTGTGAGGTTATAATAATTAATAAATGTGTGTGCAGTGAGATAGATTATTTAGTATCTATTTGCAGTGTGAGTTCTTATGATTATTATGTGTGTGCAGTGTAAGTTATATTATTTAGCATGTGTGTGCAGTGTGAGTTCTATTAATTAGTAGGAGTGTGCAGGGTGATCTATATTATTTATTATGTGTGTGTAGTGTGAGTTATAATAATAATAATAATAATAATAATAATAATTATTATTATTAATTATTTGTGTGTAATGTGAGTTATATTATTTATTATGTGTGTGCATTGTAATGTTATATTATTTAGTATGTGTGCAGTGTGAGTTTTATTTATTATTATGTGTGCGCAGTGTTACATTATTTATTATGTGTGTGCAGTGTGAGTTATATTCATTATTATGTGTGTGCAGTGTGAGTTATATTCATTATTAAGTGTGCAGTGTTAATTATATTAATTAGTATGTGTGTGCACTGTGAGTTATATTATTTATTATGTGTATGCAGTGTGAAGATATATTGATTAATATATGTGTACAGTGAGTTTGATTATTTAGTATCAATGTGCAGTGTGAGTTATGGTGCGTACACACGGGGGCGATATGTGCTGAAATCGCTGGAAATATGGTCGCTGGTGACCATATTGCCAGTGATTGGGAGTGTGCCCCGGCGATTAATCACCGGGTGCGCGCTCCCGTTTATACTATTTATAGTTATACTATTTAGTATGTATGTGCAGTGTGAGGTATATTAATTAGTATCTATGTACAATGTTAGTTATATTAATTAATGTGTGTGCAGTATGAGTTATATTATTTAGTATGTGTGTGTACTGTGAGTGATACTAATTAGTATGTGTGTGCAGTGTGAGTTATATTAATTATACGTGTGCAGTGTGAGTTAAACTAATTATTATATGTGTGCAGTATGAAGTTATATTAATTAGTATGTGTGTGCAGTGGGAAATATATTAATTATGTGTGTGCAGTGGGAGTTTTAGTATTTATTACGTGTGTGCAGTGTGAGTTATACTGATTAGTATGTATGCGCAGTGTGAGTTATATTAGTATGTGTGTATTATTTAGTATGTGTGCAGTGTGATTTTAATTATTTATTAGGTGTGTGCAGTGTGAGTTATATTATTTTGTGTGTGCAGTGTGATTTATATTATTAATATTTGTATACAGTGTGAGTTATATTAATTAATATGTGTGCATTGTGAGTTATAGTAATTAATATGTATGTGCAGTGAGAACAAAATTATTTTGTATGTGAATTCAGTGAGTTATATTAATTAGTACAGTATGTGTGTGCACTGGGAGTTTTAGTATTTAATATGTGTGTGCAGTGTGAGTTATATTAGTGTGTGTGCAGTGTGAGTTATATTAATTAGTGTGTGTGTATGTGTACAGTGTAAGTTATATGATTATGTGTGTGCAGTGTGAGTTAGATTATTTATTACAGGTGAGCAGTATGAGTTATATTATTTATGTGTTTGTAGTGTGAGTTATTTAGTATGTGTGTGCAGTGTTATAGTTTTTATTATGTGTGTGCAGTGTTAGTTTTTTATTATGTGTGTGCAGTGTTAGTTATATTAATATGTAGGTGCAGTGTGAGTTATATTATTTAGTGTCAGTGAATGGTGTAATTTATATTATTTAGTGTCTGTGTGCAGTGCGATGTACATTATTTTGTCATCTGTGTGCCGTATGATGTAGGTTACATTAGCATATGTGTGCAGTGTGATGTAGGTTATGTTAGTGTCTGTGTGCAGTGTGCTGTAGGTTATGTTCATGTTTGTGTGCTGTAGGTTATGTTAGTATCTGTGTGCAGTGCGATGTATGGTATATTAGTGTCTGTGTGCAGTGTGATGTAGGGTATATTAGTACCTGTGTGCAGTGTGATGTAGGGTATATTAGTGACTGTGTGCAGTGCGATGTAGGGTATATTAGTGTCTTTGTGCAGTGCGATGTAGGGTATATTAGTGTCTGTGTGCAGTGCGATGTAGGGTATATTAGTGTCTGTGTGCAGTGTGATGTAGGGTATATTAGTACCTGTGTGCAATGTGATGTAGGGTATATTAGTGTCAGGGTGCAGTGTGATGTAGATTATATTAGTGTCTGTGTGCAGTGTGATGTAGGGTATAATAGTTTCTGTGTGCAGTGTGATATAGGGTATATTAGTATCTGTGTGCAGTGTAAGGTTGGGTATTTTCTTGTCCGTGCGCTGTGTGGTGTAGGTTATGTTAGTATCTGTGTGCAGTGTGATGTAGGGTATGTTAGTGTCTGTGTGCAGTGTGGTGTGATGTAGGGTATAATAGTGTATGTGTGCATTATGATGTAGGGTATATTAGTTTCTGTGTGCAGTGTGATATAGGGTATATTAGTATCTGTGTGCAGTGTAAGGTTGGGTATTTTATTGTCCGTGCGCAGTGTGATGTAGGTTATGTTAGTATCTGTGTGCAGTGTGATGTAAGGTATGTTAGTGTCTGTGTGCAGTGTGGTGTGATGTAGGTTATGTGCAGTGTGATGTAGGGTATAATAGTGTCTGTGTGCATCATGATGTAGGGTATATTAGTTTCTGTGTGCAGTGTGATATAGGGTATATTAGTATCTGTGTGCAGTGTAAGGTTGGGTATTTTATTGTCCGTGCGCAGTGTGATGTAGGTTATGTTAGTATCTGTGTGCAGTGTGATGTAAGGTATGTTAGTGTCTGTGTGCAGTGTGGTGTGATGTAGGTTATGTGCAGTGTGATGTAGGGTATAATAGTGTCTGTGTGCATTATGATGTAGGGTATATTAGTTTCTGTGTGCAGTGTGATATAGGGTATATTAGTATCTGTGTGCAGTGTAAGGTTGGGTATTTTATTGTCCGTGCACAGTGTGATGTAGGTTATATTAGTATCTGTGTGCAGTGTGATGTAGGGTATGTTAGTGTCTGTGTGCAGTGTGATGTAGGTTATGTGCAGTGTGACGTAGGGTATAATAGTGTCTGTGTGGATTATGATGTAGGGTATATAGTGTCTGTGCAGTGTGATGTAGGGTATATTAGTTCTATGTGCAGTGTGATGTAGGGTATATTAGTGTCTGTGCAGTGTGATGTGGGGTATATTAGTGTCTGTGTGCAGTGTGATGTAGGGTATATTAGTGTTTGTGTGCAGTGTGATGTATCCTACACCACACCGCACACAGACACTAATATACCCTACATCACACTGCAAACATACACTAATATACCCTACATCACACTGCACACAGACATTGACATAACCTACATCATGTAGGTTATGTTAGTATCTGTGTGCAGTGTGATGTAGGGTATGTTAGTGTCTGTGTGCAGTGTGGTGTGATGTAGGGTATAATAGTGTATGTGTGCATTATGATGTAGGGTATATTAGTTTCTGTGTGCAGTGTGATATAGGGTATATTAGTATCTGTGTGCAGTGTAAGGTTGGGTATTTTATTGTCCGTGCGCAGTGTGATGTAGGTTATGTTAGTATCTGTGTGCAGTGTGATGTAAGGTATGTTAGTGTCTGTGTGCAGTGTGGTGTGATGTAGGTTATGTGCAGTGTGATGTAGGGTATAATAGTGTCTGTGTGCATCATGATGTAGGGTATATTAGTTTCTGTGTGCAGTGTGATATAGGGTATATTAGTATCTGTGTGCAGTGTAAGGTTGGGTATTTTATTGTCCGTGCGCAGTGTGATGTAGGTTATGTTAGTATCTGTGTGCAGTGTGATGTAAGGTATGTTAGTGTCTGTGTGCAGTGTGGTGTGATGTAGGTTATGTGCAGTGTGATGTAGGGTATAATAGTGTCTGTGTGCATTATGATGTAGGGTATATTAGTTTCTGTGTGCAGTGTGATATAGGGTATATTAGTATCTGTGTGCAGTGTAAGGTTGGGTATTTTATTGTCCGTGCACAGTGTGATGTAGGTTATATTAGTATCTGTGTGCAGTGTGATGTAGGGTATGTTAGTGTCTGTGTGCAGTGTGATGTAGGTTATGTGCAGTGTGACGTAGGGTATAATAGTGTCTGTGTGGATTATGATGTAGGGTATATAGTGTCTGTGCAGTGTGATGTAGGGTATATTAGTTCTATGTGCAGTGTGATGTAGGGTATATTAGTGTCTGTGCAGTGTGATGTGGGGTATATTAGTGTCTGTGTGCAGTGTGATGTAGGGTATATTAGTGTTTGTGTGCAGTGTGATGTAGCCTACACCACACCGCACACAGACACTAATATACCCTACATCACACTGCAAACATACACTAATATACCCTACATCACACTGCACACAGACATTGACATAACCTACATCATGTAGGTTATGTTAGTGTCTGTGTGCAGTGTGATGTAGGGTATAAAAGAGTATTTGGGGCCCATTTATCAAGGATCGCATTTGCAATGCGATCTTGGCGGAATGTCACCACCCAGGATCGCATTATAAAATGCGATCCCATCGGAGGTATGTATCATACCTCAGGGCGCAGGGACAGGGCTCCGAAAAAAGCCCTTCGCTGCTATGCCCGGAGCCAGGGGGGTCTGCACATGCGTGGTTAGTGCTGACCGCACTGTCGCCGGGGCAGTGCGATCCCGTAGCCATAGGCTACAATGGGCAATACAATGTTGCATCCCCCATAGAAACCTCTGGGGGATGCGGCCAGTGGCGGTGAAGGAGGATCGCAGTAGGGATCGGAGTTTCCTGCTGTGGCCCCTCTTTGATACATTGGGGGTCTACTTAATATTTACGGCTAACCCCCGAAAATGGTTGTTTTCGGGAATGTAGCCGCAAATATTCTTTAATAAATGTACCCCTTTGTGCAGTGTGATGTAGGGTAAGTTAGTGTCTGTGTGCAGTGTGATGTATGATATATTAGTGTCTGTGTGCAGTGTGATGGAAAGTTTGTTAGTGTCTGTGTGCAGTGTGATGTAGGGTATATTAGTATATGATGCGTGCAGTGTGTTGTAGGCTATATTGGTATCTACGTGCAGTGTGATATAGGTTATGTTAGTGTCTGTGTGCAGTGTGATGTATGATATTCTAGGGTCTGTGTGCAGTGTGATGTATGATTTATTAGTGTCTGTGTGCAGTGTGATGTAAAGTTTGTTAGTGTCTGTGTGCAGTGTGATGTAGGGTATATTAGTATATGATGCGTGCAGTGTGTTGTAGGCTCTATTGGTATCTATGTGCAGTGTGATAAAGGTTATGTTAGTGTCTGTGTGCAGTGTGATGTATGATATATTAGTGTCTGTGTGCAGTGTGATGTAGGGTATATTAGTATATGATACGTGCAGTGTGTTGTAGGCTATATTAGTATCTACGTGCAGTGTGATATAGGTTATGTTAGTGTCTGTGTGCAGTGTGATGTATGATATATTAGTGTCTGTGTGCAGTGTGATGTAGGGTATATTAGTATATGATACGTGCAGTGTGTTGTAGGCTATATTAGTATCTACGTGCAGTGTGATATAGGTTATGTTAGTGTCTGTGTGCAGTGTGATGTAAAGTTTGTTAGTGTCTGTGTGCAGTGTGATGTAGGGTATATTAGTATATGATACGTGCAGTGTGTTGTAGGCTATATTGGTATCTACGTGCAGTGTGATATAGGTTATGTTCGTGTCTGTGTGCAGTGTGATGTATGATATATTAGTGTCTGTGTGCAGTGTGATGTAAAGTTTGTTAGAGTCTGTGTGCAGTGTGATGTAGGGTATATTAGTATATGATGCGTGCAGTGTGTTGTAGGATATATTGGTATCTACGTGCAGTGTGATATAGGTTATGTTAGTGTCTGTGTGCAGTGTGATCAGTGGTGCAAGTAGAAAAAATGTCTCAGTGGTACTGTGCTGTGTGCCAAAGGCGTGCGTCGAAAAATGGGTGTGGTCATATGACACAAGGGGGAGTGGCTACATGACAAAACTTTAGAACACAATGACATTTCTGTTTGGGCTTGTGCATTGCATCCTGCACACAAAATGTAGGAGCCAGACAAAACACAAACAGGGATATTGCATGCCGAAGGCGCGCGGACAAAATGTACACAGTAATGCCTGTTATGTGTCACACACCCAATACATATGACCCATGCCATAATGCCCATTACACATTATGCCCCACACCATAATGCCCATTACACATTATGCCCCACACCATAATGCCCATTGCGCCGCTGCACAACTGATGCCCATTACTAATATGCCCCCACAGTGCCAGATGTGCCCCCAGTGCCACACATATATGCCCCCATAGTGCTAGGTATGCCCCCAGTTCCAGATATGCCCCCACAGTGCCACACATATACCCGCAGTGCCAGATATGCCCCCATAGACTTAGACACATATGCCCCCCACAGTCCAAATATGCACCCACAGTGCCACCCATATATGCCCCCACAGTGCTAGGTGTGCCCCCAGTGCCACACATATATGCCCCCACAGTGCCAGATATACACCCACAGTGCCACACATATCTGCCCCCACAGTGCTAGGTATGCCCCCAGTGCCAGATATGCCCCCAGAGTGCCACACACATATATGGCCCCACAGTGCCACATATATATGTCAGATATGCCACCACAGTGCCACACATATATGCCCCACAGTGCCACACATATATGCTCCCACAGTGCTAGGTATGCCCCCAGTGCCAAATATGCCCCCACAGTGCCACACATAAATGCCCCCACATAGTGCCAGCAGCACAACTCACCGTCTCCCCTTCCCCTTCACTGTGTCCCTAACTGGACCATCAGCCAATCATACCTCGCGGGCTGGCTCCTGATTGGCTGCCAGCCCGCAAGATCTTATTGGTTGACAGCCCAGTCACAGTGACACAGGGAGGTCCGAAGGGAATCAGTTGTGGCGGGGCGACGGACCTGGGAGAGGCCACGCCCCCCGCTACTCACATATGCACGCATGTGCAGTGAAAGCTTGAGCGGGTATTTTTTATGGTGGTACGGGGTACCGGCACCATATATTTTAGCGGTACGCCGTACCACCCCTTACCTCCATACTTACACCCCTGAGTGTGATGTAGGGTATATTAGTGTCTGTGCAATGTAATGTAGGGTATTTTAGTGTCTGTGTGCAATGTGATGTAGGGTATATTAGTATATGTGTGCAGTGTAATGTAGGATATGTTAGTGTCTGTGTGCAGTGTGAACTTTCGTATATTAGTGTCTGTGTGCAGTGTAATGTAGGTTATTTTAGTGTCTGTGTGCAATGTGATGTAGGGTATATTAGTGTCTGTGTGCAGTGTAATGTAGGGTATTTTAGTGTCTGTGTGCAATGTGATGTAGGGTATATTAGTGTATGTGTGCAGTGTAATGTACGGTATGTTTGTGTCTGTGTGCAGTGGGATCTATTGTATTTTAGTGTCTGTGTGCAGTGTAATGTAGGGTATTTTAGTGTCTGTGTGCAGAGTAATGTAGGGAATATTAGATTTTGGGTGCAGTGTGATGTTAAATATATAAGTATCTGTGTGCAGTGTGATGTAAAATATATAAGTATCTGTGTGCAGTGTAATGTAGGGTATGTTAGTGTATGTGTGAAGTGTGATGTTAGGTATGTTACTGCCTGTGTGCAGTGCGATATAGTGTATGTTAGTGTCTGTGCACAGTTGATATAGGGTATATTAGCGTCTGTGTGTAGTGTGATGTAGGTTATGTTAGTATATGTGTGCAGTGTGGTGTAGGGTATGTTTGTGTCTGTGTGCAGTGTGATGGAGGGTGTATTAGTGTCTGTGTGCAGTGTGATTGAGGATATATTAGTGTCTGTGTAAAGTGTGATGTAGGGTATAGTAGAGGCTGTGTGTAGTGAGATGTAGGGAATATTAGCATCTGTGTGCATTGTGATATATGTTATGTTAGTGTCTGTGTGCAGTGTGCAGTGTGATGTATGGTATACTAGTATTTGTGTGTAGTGAGATGTAGGGAATATTAGCATCTGTGTGCATTGTGATATAGGTTATGTTAGTGTCTGTGTGCAGTGTGATGTATGGTATACTAGTATTTGTGTGTGGTGTGATGTAGGTTATATTAGCATCTGTGCGCAGTGATATGTAGAGTATATAAGCCCCTGTGTGCATTGTGATGTAGGTTATGTTAGTGTTTGTGTTTAGTGTGATGTATGGTATACTAGTATCTGTGTGTGGTGTGATGTAGTTTATGTTAGTGTCTTTTTGCAGCGTGAAGTAGGGTATATTAGTATCTGTGTGCAGTGTGATGCAGGGTGTATTAGTGTGTGTTTGCAGTGTAATATAGGGTATGTAAATGTTTGTTTGCAGTGTGATGTAGGGTATGGTATTGTCTGTGTGCAGTGTGATGGAGGGTGTATTAGTGTCTGTGTGCAGTGTGATGTAGGGTATATTAGTGTCTATGTGCAGTTTGATGTAGGGTATATTAGTGTCTGTGTGCAGTGTGATGTAGGGTATGTTAGTGTCTGTGTGAAGTGTGATGTAGGGTATATTAGTGTCTTTGTGCAGTGTGATGTAGTGTATATTAGTGTCGGTGTGCAGTGTGAATTAGGGTATGTTAGTGTCTATCTTCAGTGTGATGTACTGTAGGTTATGTTAGTATCTGTGTGCAGTGTGATGTAGGGTAAATTAGTATCTGTGTGCATTGTGATGTATGTTATGTTAGTATTTATGTGCAGTTTGATTCAGGGTATATTAGTATCTGTGTGCAGATGTAAGGTATGTTGGTGTCTGTGTACACTGTTATGTAGGTTATGTTAGTGTCTATGTAGTGTGATGTAGGTTATAAAGGTGTTTTTGTGCGTGTAATGTAGGGTATATTAATGTCTGTGTGCAGTGTGATATAGGTTATGCTAGTGACTGTGTGCAGTGTGATGTAGGGTATATTAGTATCTGTGTGCATTATGTTGTATGTTATGTTAGTGTCTGTGTGCAGTGTGATGTAGGATTTATTAGTTTCTTTGTGCAGTGTGATGTAGGTTATGTTAGTGTCTGTGTGTAGTGTGATGTAGGGTATGTTAGTGTCTGCGTGCAGTGTGATGTAGGGTATATTAGTGTCTGTGTGCAGTGTGATGTAGATTATGTGCAGTGTAATATAGGGTATGTTAGTGTCTGTGTGCAGTGTAATGTAGGGTATGTTAGTATCTGTATGCAGTGTGATGTAGGGTATATTAGTGTCCATGTTCAGTGTGATGTAGGTTATGTTAGTGTCTGCGTGCAGTGTGATGTAGGTTATGTGCAGTGTAATGTAGGGTATATTAGTGTCTGCGTGCAGTGTGATGTAGGTTATGTGCAGTGTAATGTAGGGAATATTAGTGTCTGTGTGCAGTGTGTTGTTGGTTATGTTAGTATCCATGTTCAGTGTGATGTAGGGTATATTAGTGTCTGTGTGCTGTAGGGTATGCTAGTGTCTGTTTACAGTGTGATGTAGGTTATGTGCAGTGTAATGTAGGGTATATTAGTGTCTGTGTGCAGTGTGTTGTTGGTTATGTTAGTGACTGTATACACAGCTATGGGACATAAAACGAACTAGGGCACTAACATGGGACATGAAATGGACTAGGACATTACAGTTGCTATGGGACATAATTTGAACTAGGCCACTACTATATGGCAAACAATGTAGGGCCAGGGTTGCCGACCCTCCCGGTAGTCTCCCGAAAATTGGGTCCCCCTCCTGGCCCCCCGGAAGGGTGGGCAACCCTCCCGGAATCAGGGGGACCCCCACTGAGCCCCACCCCATCGCGGCATTTAAATGCCGCAATCCGCGGGTCTCAGAGGAGGGGGCGGAGCTAAAACGACACAGTCGTGTCATTTTAGCCCCGCCCCCTCCGAGGAGATCAGCAATTTCGGGTATGGTCCGAAATGGGGGCGGGGCTTAATGACGTCACAGTCAAGCCCCGCCCCCCGAACGGGTAATGAAAGTCTCCTCTCCGGGCTTCTCCCGGAGAGGAGCATTTCAAAGTCGGCAACCCTGTGTAGGGCACTGCTATAGGGTATAAGATAAACTAGGGCACTACTGTGAGTCATCAAATAAACCAGGACACTACTGTTATGAACATGCACACTGCTATGGAATATAGAATGAATTAGGACACTACTTTGGCACATAAAATGAACTAAGGCACTGCTATGTTGCATAAAGTGAACCAGTGCACTATTATAGCACATACAATGCACCAGGACACTACTTATAGCACATACAATGCACCAGGACACTACTTATAGCACATACAATGCACCAGGACACTACTTATAGCACATACAATGTACCAGGACACTACTTATAGCACATACAATGCACCAGGACACTACTTATAGCACATACAATGTACCAGGACACTACTTATAGCACATACAATGCACCAGGACACTACTTATAGCACATACAATGATCTGGAGCACTGCTATGGTGCATAAACTGAACTACTGTAGAGCACTGCAATGTCGCATAAAATGAACTAGGGCACTGCTATGGGACAAAAAATTAACAAGGACACTACTATGGAGCATAAAAAGAACTAGGGCACTACGATGGGACATAAAATGAACTAGGGCACTACTACGGGATATAAAATGAACTAGGGTATTAATATGGGATATTAAATGAACTAGGGCACTGCTATGGGACATAAAATGAACTAGGGCACTACTAGGGGACATAAAATAAACTAGGGCACTACTATGGAGCATAAAATGAACTAGGGCACTACTACGGGACATAACATAAACTAGGGCACTACTATGGGACATAAAATGAACTAGGGCACTACTATGGGACATAAAATTAACTAGGGCACTACTATGGGACATAAAATTAACTAGGGCACTACTATGGGACATAAAATGAACTAGGGCACTACTATGGGACATAAAATAAACTAGGGCACTACTATGGGACATAAAATAAACTAGGGCACTGCTATGGGACATAAAATGAACTAGGGCACTACTATGGGACATAAAATGAACTAGGGCACTACTATGGGACATAAAATGAACTAGTGCACTACTATGGGACATAAAATGAACTAGAGCACTACTAGGGGACATAAAATGAACTAGGGCACTACTATGGAGCATAAAATGAACTAGGGCACTACTATGGAGCATAAAATGAACTAGTGCACTACTGTTGATTTAATGGCTGATAATTGTTCAGTGTATAGGTAGATAGAGATAGATATAATTAATTAACAGGTATATAAGAGGAAGAGACACATCTGCCTGCTGTCCATCATTAATCACCCCCATCCTCATTTTATGGTATTAGTGTCGTCGGACTCCTTCAAAGTACCAGATCAATAAGGCGTAAAATTATTATTAAAGAGTAAAAGTTGGATATAACCGTGAGACGTCTCCCACCTTTCACCAAAATGTGTTTCATATACTCAGAAAATGTAGGCAAATGGGACATTGATTCTGCATCCATCTGCAGCACACACCTCGGCACTCGCCCTGATTTCCCCAGACACCTCTTTACTCCACAGATCAGTGTCAATAAAAAGGATCAGGCGCTGAATAACGGGGCTTTTATCGAGCTGCCTGCGGGCCAGGGTAAATGTTATTCTGGGAGATGTGCCTCTGACTCCCACTGTCCACACAGCTTGCACTCCATTCACTTATCAGGAGTAATTATGCATTCTTACACAGTGTAACACTCTCAGGGTCTTATAACGCTGCGCAGTGTGTACATGTCCTCTGTAACGCTGCGCAGTGTGTACACGTCCTCTGTAACGCTGCACAGTGTGTACACGTACTCTCTAATGCTGCGCTGTGTGTGCACGTCCTCTGTAATGCTGCGCAGTGTGTACACGTCCTCTGTAACGCTGCGCAGTGTGTACACGTCCTCTGTAACGCTGCGCAGTGTGTACACGTCCTCTCTAATGCTGCACTGTGTGTACATGTCCTCTGTAACGCTGCCCAGTGTACACATCCTCTCTAATGCTGTGCTGTGTGTGTACACATCCTCTCTAATGCTGCACTGTGTGTGTACACATCCTCTCCAAAGCTGCGCTGTGTGTGTACACATCCTCTGTAACGCTGCGCTGTGTGTGCACATCGTCTCTAATGCTGCGCTGTGTGTACACATTCTCTCTGATGCTGCGCTGTGTGTGCACATCCTCTCTAATGCTGCGCTGTGTGTACACATCCTCTCTAATGCTGCGCTGTGTGTGCAAACTTCCTTGTGTAATGCTGCGCTGTGTGTGCAAACTTCCTTGTGTAATGCTGCGCTGAGTTTGTACACCTCCTCTGAAACACTGTGCTGTGTGTACACGTCCTCTGTAACACTGCACTGTGTGTACACATCCTCTCTAATGCTGCGCTGTGTGTACACGTCCTCTGTAACACTGCGCTGTGTGTACACATTCTCTCTAATGCTGCGCTGTGTGTACACGTCTTCTGTAACGCTGTGCAGTGTGTGCACACATCCTCTCTAATGCTGCGCTGTGTGTGTACACATCCTCTCTAATGCTGCGCTGTGTGTGTGCAAACTTCCTCTGTAACGCTGTGCAGTGTGTGTACATGCCCTCTCTAACGCTGCGCTGTGTGTGTACACATCCTCTTGATTGCTGCGCTGTGTGTGTACATGTCCTCTCGAATGCTGTGCTGTGTGTGCAAACTTCCTCTGTAATGCTGCGTTGTGTGTGTACATGTCCTCTGTAATGCTGTGCTGTGTGTGCAAACATCTTCTGTAATGCTGCGCTGTGTGCAAACATCCTCTGTAACGCTGCGCTGTATGTACACGTCCTCTCTAATTCTGTGGTGTGTGTGCACATCCTCTCTAATGCTGTGGTGTGTGTACATGTCCACTCTAATGCTGCGCTGTGTGTGCAAACATCCTCTGTAGCGCTGCGCTGTGTGTGTGTACACGTCCTCTTGAATGCTGCTCTGTGTGTGCAAATGTCCTCTGTAACGCTGCACTGTGTGTGCAAATGTCCTCTGTAATGCTGTGCAGTGTGTGTACACATCCTCTCTAATGCTGCGCTGTGTGTACAAACATCCTCTGTAACGCTGCGCTGTGTGTACACGTCCTCTGTAACGCTGCACTGTGTGTATACACGCTCTCTGTAACTTTGTGATGTGTGTTAACATCGATCTGTACATATACTGTAATAGAGGGATCTATACATGTACTGTAATAGACAGTACTGTAAACATACTGTAATAGAGGGTACTGTACGTATACTGTAATAGATGGTACTGTACATGCACTGTAATAGAGGGTACAGTACATGCTCTGTAATATGGGGATCTGTACATGTACTGTAATAAAGGGTACTGTACATGTACTGTAATAGAGGGTACTGTGTGTATACTGTAACAGAGGGTACTGTGCATATACTGTAATAGAGGTACTGTACAAGCACTGTAATAGTGGGTACTGTATGCATACTGTAATAGAAGGTACTGTACGCATACTGTAGTAGAAGGTACTGTACATATTTTGAAATAGAGGGTACTGTACATATACTGAAATACAGGGAACTGTATATGCACTGTAATAAAGGGTACTGCACACATACTGTAATAGAGGGTACTGTATGCATACTGTAATAGAGGGTACCATATATGCACTATAATAGAGTACTGTTCTACTGTAATAGATTACTGTATATGCACTGTAATAGAGGGTGCTGTGCATGCACTGTAATACAGGGATTGGTACATGTACTGTTATAGAGGGTACGGTACATGTACTGTAATAGAGGGTACAGTACATGCTCTGTAATACAGGGATCTGTACATGTACTGTGATAAAGGGTACTGTACATGTACTGTAATAAAGGGTACATATAGTACATATATATATGTAATAGAATATACTGTACATATACTGTAATAAAAGGTAATGGTACTGTAATAGAGGGTACTGTACATGTACTGTAATAGAGGGTATGATACATATACTGTAATAGAGGGTACTGTACATGCACTATAATAGAGGGTATTGTACATGCACTGTAATACAGGGTACGGTACATGTACTATAATAGAGTACTGTTCTACTGTAATAGAGTACTGTATGTGCACTGTGATAGAGGGTGCTGTACATGAACTGTAATAGAGGGTGCTGTGCATGCACTGTAATACAGTGATCGGTACATGTACTGTTATAGAGGGTACTGTACATGTACTGTAATAGAGGGTACGGTACATGCTCTGTAATACAGGGATCTGTACATGTACTGTAATAAAGGGTACTGTACATGTACTGTAATAAAGGATACATATACATATACTGTAAAAAGAGATACTGTACATATACTGTATTAAAAGGTAATGGTACTGTAATAGAGGTTACTGTACATGTACTGTAATAGAGGGTACGGTACATCTACTGTAATAGAGGGTACTGTACATGCACTGTAATACAGGGATCTGTGCGTGTACTGTAATAAAGGGTACTGAACATGTACTGTAATAAAGTGTACTGTACATGTACTGTAATTGAGGGTACTGAGTCTATACTGTAATAGAGGGTACTGTACATATACTGTAATAGAGGGTACTGTACGCATACTGTAGTAGAAGGTACTGTGTATATAATGTTATAGAGGGTACTGTACATGCACTGTAATATAGAGTAATAGTACTGTACACATACTGTAATAGTGTACTGAATGCATACTGTAATAGAGGGTACTGTACATGCACTATAATAGAGGGTATTGTACATGCACTGTAATACAGGGTACGGTACATGTACTATAATAGAGTACTGTTCTACTGTAATAGAGTACTGTATGTGCACTGTGATAGAGGGTGCTGTACATGAACTGTAATAGAGGGTGCTGTGCATGCACTGTAATACAGGGATTGGTACATGTACTGTTATAGAGGGTACTGTACATGTACTGTAATAGAGGGTACGGTACATGCTCTGTAATACAGGGATCTGTACATGTACTGTAATAAAGGGTACTGTACATGTACTGTAATAAAGGATACATATACATATACTGTAAAAAGAGATACTGTACATATACTGTATTAAAAGGTAATGGTACTGTAATAGAGGTTACTGTACATGTACTGTAATAGAGGGTACGGTACATCTACTGTAATAGAGGGTACTGTACATGCACTGTAATACAGGGATCTGTGCATGTACTGTAATAAAGGGTACTGAACATGTACTGTAATAAAGTGTACTGTACATGTACTGTAATTGAGGGTACTGAGTCTATACTGTAATAGAGGGTACTGTACATATACTGTAATAGAGGGTACTGTACGCATACTGTAGTAGAAGGTACTGTGTATATAATGTAATAGAGGGTACTGTACATGCACTGTAATATAGAGTAATAGTACTGTACACATACTGTAATAGTGTACTGAATGCATACTGTAATAGAAGGTATTGTACATGCACTGCAATAGAGGGTATTGTACATGCACTGTAATAGAGGGTACTGTTCATGTACTGTAATAGAGTACTGTAGTACTGTTATAGAGTACTGTAAATGCAGTGTAATAGAGGGTGCTGTGCATGTACTGTAATACAGGGATCTGTACTTGTACTGTAATAGAGGGTAATGTACATGTACTATAATAGAGGGTACTGTACATGCACTGTAATAGAGGGTGCTGTACATGTACTTTAATAGAGGGTACTGTACATGTACTGTAATAGAAGGTACAGTACATGTACTGTTATGGTGGGTATGGTACATGCTCTGTAATATGGGGATCTGTATATGTACTGTAATAAAGGGTACTGTACTACTGTAATAAAGGGTACATGTACATATACTGTAATAGAAGGTACTGTACATACACTGTAATAAAAGGTACATGTACTGTAATAGAGGGTACTGTACATGTACTGTAATAGAGGGTACTGTACATGTACTGTAATAAAGGGTACATGTACTGTAATAGAGGGTACTGTATGTATACTGTAATAGAGGGATCTGTACATATACTGTAATAGAGGGTAGATGTGCATGTACTGTAATAGAGGGTACAGTACGTGTACTGTAATGGAGGGATCTGTATGTATACCGTAACAGTGGGTTCATGTACATGTACTGTAATAGAGGGTACTGTACATGTACTGTAATAGAGGGTACTGTGCATATACCGTAATAGAGGGTACTGTACATGTACTGTCATAAAGGGTACTGTACATGCACTCTAATAGAGGGTACTGTACATGTACTGTCATAGAGGGTACTGTACATGCACTCTAATAGAGGGTACTGTACACATACTGTTATAGAGGGTTCTGTATATGTTCTGTAATAGTGGTTGCTACGTAATAAACTTTATTTATATAAATATTATATATGTCTTACTGTGCTAACAATAGCCTGGGGGTCTCCATCCTATATATATATATAGAGAGAGAGAGAGAGAGAGAGAGAGAGAGAGAGAGAGAGAGATAATGTGTAATGCCAGCACTCTGTGGGTCAAACTTAATTGGATGAGAGATTCAGAAAGTGAGAGATTTGGTAAGAAGTCTCCAGGTTTTTTAAAGCGGCAATCATTAACACTTCCAAATCAAACTGATTTTGCAGTGTAAATGATTGCCGCTTTAAAAAAACTGGCGATTTCTTACCAAATCTCTCACTTTCTGAATCTCTCATCATATTAAATTTCCCCCCACTGTGTCCAAAGACCACGTATTTGCCGGGTGCCTTCTGAAATGAGCTTGTGGGGTACTCTATAATGGAAGCATGTAATCAGCGTCACTCCGGTCTGATCGAAGCAGTTTAAATAACGTACACTGCACAAATGGTTGTATGCAACGTTTCAACTCCTTTATTGGAGATTTGGCTTGAAAAAAAGCCGGACCCGGACAAAACCCCGGAACACTGGACCGGACATCAAACTCTGCATTCCAGAGATTGTAGTGTCCGGTCTGAGGGATCTCCCGTCAGGCTGGGGGAAGGGGGGGGGGGACGGACGGATGGACCATGCAGGGAGGCTTTATTCTCTCTCCTCCTCTCCCTGGTGACAGCTGTCACAGGCAGCCCCCCCAGGACAGGACACCCCCGGACAGGACACTCCTGGACAGGCATCCCCTGGACACTACAAGCTCCAGAATGACAGATATTGATGAATGGAACCTGTCCCGTCCGGCGTTCCAGGGTTCTATCCAGTCCGGTTTTTGCCCATACCCGACAACCATACCCGACAACCGTTTGTGCAGTTTACGTTATTTAAACTGCTCTGATCAGACCGGAGTGATGCTGATTACATATATATATATATCTATATATCTATAGATATATATATATATCTATATCTATCTATATATATATATATATCTATATATATCTATATATATATCTATATCTATCTATATCTATCTATCTATATATATATCTCTATCTATCTATCTATCTATCTATCTATATATATAGTGCCCCAGGTGGCAGTACCTGCTTGTGTGCCAGGAAGGGTACCTCAGCCGGGTGTTACTGGACAGGGGACAGCATGGCTTATTCATGTATGTTCTGGCCACATAGAAATGACAGCTAGCCCTGTGGCAGAGTGTGGCCCCCTAGGGACCCCCAGTGTGTGTCGACAGCTCCAGCACTCCCCCTGCTGGCTGCCAGGCGCACAGCACTCAGCACCAGTCTCTCTCCAGCCTGCGTCCAGAGCAGCTCTCCAAGCCCCAGTCTCTGATCTGCTCTCCGGCCTGGGGTGGGCATGAGAGATGGAGCATGGCATGAAGGAGCTGGCACCCGGCAGGGAC